>NW_022196898.1:43810435-43830321 GCF_008632895.1 Mastomys coucha | reverse complement strand
ACACTCCCACACACCCACACTCCCACACACCCACACTCCCCACACACCCACACTCCCACACACCCACACACCCACACACCCACACACCCACACTCCCATACACCCGGCTTTCTAGCCGATTCTGACCTGTGTTGAGGCAACCTGCCCTGTAACTTATCTTCATGCCCCACCCATCTCTTCTTTCCACAATTTACATTAGCCAGACTAAAACAAAAAAATGCATATGTGTGTATGTATGTATGCATGTATGTATGTATGTATATATATATGTGTGTGTGTGTGTGTGTGTGTTTCTATCTACATGTTCACATATGTGTGCATACATGTGGCACCACATTATTTTTTTTCCATTCATCTGTAGTTTAAGTATGTATGTACCACAACGTGATCGTGGAAATCAAAGACAATCTCCTTCTGATGTGTTTCAGGAATCAAGCCTGTGTCATGAGGCTTAATAGGGACCATCTTTCCTGCTGAGAATCTCACTGGCCTGCTTTATAAAGTTTTTTAGATAAGGTCTTTCCTTGAGCTGGGAGCGCACTTGTATGGCTAAACTACCCGGCCAGCAAGCCCAAGCGTCTTCCAGCTTCCGCCTTGCGAGCACTGATTGAGGTGCACAGGGCCCAGCTTTTACCCAATGAGAGCTGGGCATGTGAACTCAGGTCTGCATGCTTACACAGCAGACACTTTCCAACCAGACCATCTCTCTCCAGTCCCCAAAAGCAATGTGCTTTTTTTTTTTTAAAAAAAGATTTATTTTATTTATTTTTATGTGTGTGAGTACACTGTAGCTGTACAGATGGCCGTGAGCTATCATGTGTGTGGCTGCTGTTGAATTCAGGACCTCTGCCGGCCCTGCTCGCTCTGCCCCGCTCGCTCCGGCATAATTTACTGCAGCTGTCTTCAGAAGAGGACGTCTGATCTCATTACCCGTGGTTGTGAGCCCACGTGGTTGCTGGGATCCGAACTCAGGACCTTTGGAAGAGCAGTCAGTGCTCTTACCAGCTGAGCCATTTCGCCAGCCCAACAATGTGCTTTTAAGTGCATAGTTTTAAAAGATTTTTTTGTTGTTGTTATTGAGTATTAAGTTTAATAGCAAACTTCCCCCCCCGCTTCTCTCAAAATAAATACAAAGGTTTTTAGTGACTCAGCTTTCCCTTTGTAGAGGTCATATTCTCTCTATAGGAACATGATCTGTTTGCTGTATTAAATACTACATTGTTAAGGTATTAGATGTCTTATTATTCCCCTAGCGGCATGAAGAGGAAGACGAGCGTCATGGGCCTGGTCCTTGGGGCTGGGAGGAGTTGAGTTGGCAGTGAATGTAAAGCTTTGTCTAGGACGACATGGCAAGGGGTTAAGTATTAATCTAGAAAAGCGAGTTCCTGCCATCTCATCAAGTCTAAGGGTCAAATCCAGAGCCTGAAATAGAAGATGACATCACAGATGAGGAACTCAGTTCTTTCAGTCCAGTGGCTACAGCAGGTACGAGGTAAAAGTGTTCTGTACTGCTATGTGCTGTCAGTCTCAGGGGTCATGTCCAGTGAACATGGATGACATGGGCAGCCACAGCTCAGGAGAATCCATGTGCTCCGAGATAAGATGTGTTTAATTCTTTAGGTGGCAGTATTTATGGAGAACATTAGAGATTTGCTAAAATGTGCATGTGATCGCCCACTTGAGCAGCTTTCCTAAAGAGAGGAAATGAAGGTGTGTAGGTGGACATTTAAAATTCACGAAAATTACAGACACAGAGGTTACCTGAGCCTCTCTTCAACCAAATACTATATCCAACCCAGTCATTTAGAAACACAAATAGTCTGTCATTCAAAAGAAAAATTTAGGCTGTCTGCTCATTCACTCTTTCTGTCTCTGTATGTGTGGGTCTCTCTCTCTCTGCATCTCTCTTTCCATCTATCTCTCAGTCTCTGTCACTCTGTCTCTATCTCCATTTCTCTATCTCTCTTCCTCCTTCCCCTTCTCTCCCCGTCCCTCTCTTTCTCCCTCCCCGTCTCCCTCTCCTCTCCTCTCTCCCTATCTCTCTGTCAGAATCTGGACGGCTCCTTGGCGATAATGAGTCATTGGTTCCTCAGTCTTCACCTAGGACAAACGCTATACCATCTCTTGCCTCGGGGGCTGAACTCTTCTGAGCTTTCATGCAGAAGTGACCACATACTCAAAGCACACAAGCCATGGACTGTAGAGTGTAATGTCCAGCCTGGAAACCTCCCTGGAACAACAGACAGCAGATGCGTGGGCACAGACACCAGAGACCCTATAAAGACACTTCAGAGTCTCTGGACAGTCCTCTGCAAACCCCTAGCTGTGCGTGAGCGTCTATCCTCTGGGCAAACTGCTTTGGGTCATTCTCCAATCACCTTCAGTTCATTCAACTAAAGAAACCCATAGCCTGGCAGTGGTGGCGCACCCCTGTAATCCCAGCACTTAGGCAGCAGAGCCAGGTGGATCTCTGAGTTCGAGGCCAGCCTGGTCTACAGAGCCAGTTCCAGGACAGCCAGAGTCACACAGAGAAAAACCTATCTAGAAAAACAAAAAACAAAACAAAAATAAAGCCAACACCACCAACAACAAAAGAAGCCTATCTACTCTCATCTTATTTCCTGTCCAAGGATACATATGTTTAAGAAGTTGAGAAAGAAAAAAAGAAAAGTCTCAAAGTATGAGCTTGGTGAAGAGTTCAAGGGACTCCAGCCCCCTGCTGCTTTTTTTTTTTTTTTTTTTTTTTGAGATGAGAGTCCCACTGTGTTACCCAGAATGGACTTGAATTCAAGAGTCCAAAGAGTCTCTGCCCAGAGCACCAAACAGAATCAGCATCCACTATGACATTATTGTTTGCCAATGTTGCGACAAGAAGTTTATCCCAATTAAATGGTGGCTGGCAGTGAAGTAAATTAGAGAAAATCCTTTTATCTAGTAAGTTTTCTGAAAGCAGAATCAAGAAGTCCTTGTTTCAAATGCACAGGGGCAAAAGTGTGCCACGCTTACTATCCCTATACGAAGGCATACTGGAAATTCTTGCCATAAAACTGTGGCAAGTACACGAAATGACCTGTATGTTATCAGGTTTGATTCAATCTTTCTGTGGTGCACACATATCAAAATATCACTTGGTCCCCCATATAGACATACATATTTATCATCTGTCAGCTAAAAACTGTGATGTAATATGCCAGCATCTCCTGATTCCTCTCCTACGAGTTGATGAGTGTTGGCAGAATGTAACTACTTCAGCAGAGCGCAGTGTTATTTCCTCCCTCTCTCTGATGTTAGCATCACCAGCTCACTGTGATGCTAAGGATGAGTAGATAGTTATTTCTCACTGGACTGCCAGAACTCTCACCACGCAGCGGAGCAGTGAATGAGCATTCCCATGAGTTAAGCCTAGTCTCTAGGTCACTCTTTTGAGAAGCTACACATTACAAACTCCAGGTCTTCTCCCAATAGAACCATTTTGACCTTTTTTTTTCTTTTTTTTTTTTTCCCTGAGGCCAAAACAAAACAAAAAACAGGCCACAGCAACCATTTCTCCTGGCAGGAGTGTGACCCTGTTTACAGTCTCTGTGTTCTGGGAAATAAAGGATCCCACAGGCTTAGGAGGGGAGCATGATCACAAGTCGGAAGAGGACAGTAAAGAGGATAAAGAGTTTAGGGTGAGGTGATAAAGACGGACCAGATGGCCTGGAGAAGGCTAAACAAGGGTGGATGATGGCCTCAACCCTCGGTGCCCTCAAAGACTACCGTCAGGATTCTTGTTCATTTAGCTGAGCTTAAGATGTGAGGAGAATTAAAAACATAAATATAGACGTTTGAGAGGAAAAGCCTCACAGAAATAATCCTAGAAACAAACCTAGGAAGAGGGGCTGGCTCAGTGCTTAGGAACACTCGTTGCTCTTCTAGAGTGCTAGGGTCCAGGAATCGCCAGAGAATGATACCCCAGACTCAAATAGTGGTCACAAGCAAAGAGCGATTATTTAGCTGAATTTCCTGCATGCAGAGGTCTCCCCATTGCGAAGTGGAGACCCCCCAGTGGGCTCTCAGGCCCAGCTTTATGGTCAGAGGAATTCCAGGGAGGGTTACGTGCCCCTTTCCCTTGATTGGTTAGCTCTGTCTCTAGGGGTCTGACTAATTCCATAATTGGTCAGGTTCTGAAGACTTCCCTCGGGGGTCACTTATTCATTCTACCTACGGATTCTTACTTCGGGCCAGATGACAAGGTGTCCTCGGATTGGCGACCTGCCCGAGGCTGTGATTGGCTGACCACATATTCCAGGATCCCGGTTCTCATTGCTGGAAAACGGAAATTTAGGCCTTAGTCTCTCAAACTGCCAGTTTCCAGTGTGTCCTGGAGTCAGCTTGGTTCTGGCTAACTCAGCTCCTACAAGGTGACTTAAAATGGTTTGTAACGCCAGAGCCAGGAGGTTCAAACGTCCCCCATCTCCTTGCTTCTGGACTGTGTAAACATTTCATGCTTTGGTTGGTGCACCTATATACATGTAGACACACACATATGTACATGTAAAACTATAAATAAATTTTTAAACAAACAAATATCAACAGCTACCAGTTGTGTTATAACAGAGGATGCTACAGGTCATGTGGAAAGATGCGTTTTCTTTCACTTCACCTCACTGACAGCTCTTCTCTTACTCCTAAGTCTTCAGTGACGTTTTATAAACCCCACAGCCTCGTCTTAGGGAAATTAAAGAAAGCAAAACATGGGACAGATGGCAGGAAAGACTGCAACCAAAGACTCAGACATTCCCAGAATTCCCTGCAGCATTCATGAAGTTTTTATACAGTCTCCTTCTGCCTCTGTGGCCTTTACTGCTTGGGTTCCTCCTGTAAACAAAGCCATAAAGTATTTGTCCTTTCTGTGACTGTATTACTTCACTTAGCATAATGCCCTGAGGTGTTACCCAGTGGATACATCCTCCCTCCTTAAGGCTGAATAGCAACAGCTATAGGTGTATGTAGACGCAGTCTTTAATCAGTCATCTGCCAATGCACACTCTGTTCTTTGACTTAGAGTTGCATATTAATAACCTCCATGCATCAGCCATTTCTGTAACATTACCTAAAAGGTTGCATGGAGGGTAAGTTGGGAAGCTCAGCTCTGTTCTGTCTCATGAAGATGCAGAAAAAGAGCAAGGGAGGAAGTTCACTCTGTAAAGCATGTACACAAACCAGAGGACCCAAGTTTTCTTTCACATACAAAGGCTGGACAGGGTGGCGCTCACTTAAAATCCTAGAGATGGGATGGGAGAGATAGGAAGATCTCTAGGGCTCTATTCAGTGAGCTTAGATGAAGCATCAGACTCCAAACCAATGAGAGACCCTATCTCAAAAACGTGATCAGATCTATGGCTCAACCGTTAAGAGCATTTGCTGCTCTTACAGAGGATCCAGGTTCAAGTCCTAGCACACATATGGCAGCTTACAATTCTCTATAACTCAAGTTCCAGGGGATCTGATGCCCTCTTCTGGTGCTCATGGTACACATGCATGCATGCAAGCAAAAACACTCAGCACATATAATAAAGACTTTTTAAAAATAAGACCAAAAAACCCCCACACAAACAAGACAAGATAGACAGTTGTTCTTGGGGACAACACTTTAAGGTTGACCTCTTCTAAATACATGTTGTGATCATAAAAAGAGAAAGAGCTTTAAGAATGTGTTCTGGTGGGGTGTGGGGGAAGGGAGTGCCTCAGCAGGCCCATGCCAAGGCATCCCTTCCACCTGAGAGACTAGATACTACATACCGGTATAGTATAGAATAGAGTGGGAGGGGAGTTAAGAGGGTAGCAGAGGCAGAGAAAGGCAGAGAAAAAGAGAAAGTAGAGAAGTGGGGGCAAGCCATGACCATGTGGAGAGAGGGGAGAAGGGGGGAAGTGGGAAGAGAGGCAAGAAAACAAGAGGGTATGAGAGAGAGGAGGGGCCAAGCAGCCCCATTTTTAAGGTCAGGCCTTCCTGGTTGTTGCCAGGTAACTGTAGGGAGGAGCATACCTGGCTGGGGCCAGGAACTGTGGGGGTGGAGTTTAGACACAATACCAACACAGCACATACACAAAGATACCAGAAATATTTGCTTATGCAGATGATTAGAACATTGTTGTGAGTTTAATAAAAAGTTTGTAATGGGTTTTTATTAAAACCCTAGGGTTGCATCCCAGGAGTAGGGCGCTTACATGCACAAGGCTCTGGATGCCATGCTCCCCAACAACCACCACCACTATAGAGAAGGAAAGGAAGAAGAGGAGATCCATAACCCATTACAGTCTCCTGGTAACTGCGAACCCGGTAACCTGAGTTCAATCCTTGGGACCCATATGGTAGGAAAAGAGGACTGACTGACTCCTAAAAGCTGCCTTTTGACTACTTGAAAACACACACACACACACACAAACACACACACACACACATGCACAATCAATAAATCAATGCAGTGCAATAATAAAATTTTTTGTCCCAAATTCATGCACATTCAGGCAACACTAAATATACTTAGTGAGGGAGAGGGAGGGGGAAGAGAGAGAGAGAGAGAGAGAGAAAGAGAGAGAGAGAGAGAAAGAGAACATGAAGGTGGGAGGTGAAAGTGATAAAGCAGATAGAAGAGGAACTGAACAAACAGGAAAGGGGAGTAGATTTGATCCAAGCATATTATTCATATATACATAGTACATAAATACATACATATATTTTTAACTCCTTGGTATATCAGTCTTCTCTGATGGGTTTTGATTCCTTGCTCATCTGTTTTCCTTTTCAGGAAGCTCATTATGTCATTTTCAAATAGACATGTTTGTTTCTCATGTGTACGCTTCTTACACTGTCACGTTGCCTCCAGAGTATGGGGACTGAGGCATGTGCCACCATGCCCGTGGGTTGTGTTTATTTTTTGAGACAGGTTCTTAGGTTGCCCGGCCTGGCCTTCAACTTGCCACTTAATGGATAATAATAATAATTATTATTATTAGTCATAATTATTACCTTGAACTCCTGATCTGGAGTCTCCTGCTCTCACCTGTAGAGGGCACAGGTGCTCACAGATAAGCACTGGAGAAACCAAGAACTTCACTCAGGGTTGTCTCCTCAGTGGAGGAGAAGTGGGCCTGCTTTCCACTCAGAAGGCTGAGAGTGGATGTTGTTAATGACCTGGTGACCTTTGCTATGTAGGGCCAGGCCCCACCCAAATCTCCCAGAATGTTTATCCCAGACTCTCCCTCCCTAGACCTTTATCTTTAGATTTGTTTCTTGGCCAGTAGGACCCATCCTTGGGGGAGATGTCACATGTACTTTATAGCCTGGTGACTTCTACACTATCTTGGTCAGAGACCACACTAAATCTTAGGCCCTTAAACTATAGAGCCCATCATCATGGTTAGAGGTCACTTGTACTTTGCAAAAGAGTTCCAATGCATTCACCCTTTAAGCTTTAGTATGCACATGGGATTGGGACAATTATTACCAGAAAACTTTTTTCCAAAATTGTACTGTACTTAAAGATGTCTAAAATAAACTGCCTAGTGTCAGATTCCAGAAGTCTGAGCCAACATCAGCTGACTAAGTCATACTGAACGGAGTTTCTTTCTTGTCTCATGCAATTAGTTTCCCTGCTGGCCCTGACATTTGCAGGGAAAATCACCCCCCATCCCCATCCCCCACATTACCTCCTTAGTTCTGGTATTACAGGCATGGTCCATCATAGCCAGATTCCAACCTTTTCTAATGTATCTGTTGAAATGATCATGGATCTTACCTCCTTTACTATCTAAAGGGTACAGTGAATTTTATTTATAGACTTTCGGAGATTGATAGTAAACCATTTCTACAAACCTATAATGAATCCTATTTGGTCACAATAAGTCACTCACTGAATTCCTGATATTTCAGACTTTGTGCTTTCATTCATAAGAAAGAATGGTGTATAATAATCTTTTTGCTATTCTGTGTAGTTTGAGGATTCTGATTTCATCAGGTTGTAAACTGACCTGGAGAGTTATTTTTCTTTTCTGGGCTAAGTCATAGTTATTTCTCTGTCTCAACTTTAGAGTATAAACTGTATGAAGGTAAGAACTGTGTCTGTCTCATTAATTGATTTCCAAGCTGTAAGACTTGACAGGAAGTAGAGAATATAGGATAAGCTGGGGTGGCCAGGCTTGGAATCCCAGAAGTCAGAGGCATCATGAGTCATGTTGGCATACACTGAAGATTTCAGGGCAGCCAGGGCTAATGAGACTCTACCTCTCTGCCCCACCCCTCCTCTATCAAATTTTAGATAAACCGAGCTCTCTCTACTTCAACCTTTCAAAGCTTTTTATTGGTAACTATTGTATTTCTTTCTTGTCTCCCTTACTAAATCATTGTATGTTTCACTGGGGCTTAAAGGAAGAATCTAAAGGATAGTTGTTGAATAAATTAAAGAAAATTCCAAGTGACTTGAAAGAGGAATGTGCCACCGTATTTTAGGTGAACAGGACCAGGCCTACAGCAGTTTTCTCAGTGACAGGCCCTGTACTGTGCTCACTAACTTTCGCTTGCTCATTCCAGCTCAAGTGAATTCTTGGAGCCTGCAGCCCTGGTTCCTCCTGTCTGCCTTCCTCTACCTCCGTAAAACTCACCTTCCTATTTCTCATTCCTTCCGGGCCTAAGCTTCCAGCCAGCAAGTCACATAAACTGATTCTCATTAACAGAGAACAGCAATTAGAGGAGCCCAAAGCAGCACATGCAGACAATAAATATGGATTTTTTTATAAACAAAATATTGTGCTTTTCCTGATTATTAAGCTACATGGTTATAATAGAAAATTAAGCACCAGAACCTACAAGGAAAATAAAAAGCACGGGCAAAACCCAGATAAATCATAACTCATAACATCTTTATTTTAATAGGGGGTAGCAGTCAAGAGCCAGTCCCTACCACCTGAGCCTGAGTCCTGCCTCTTTACTGTTTACTTGTTTGGCCTTAGGGAGGTGATTTAATCTCTCCCTGTCTCAGCTCTACCACTTGAGAGACAAGGATGGGGATGGTAGTCGTTAGTTCTGTATAGATTTCATTAGTTAGTATTCATGCCTAACATAATCCCTGACCATGGTAAGGCCTCTGTGTTCTCTATTATTATTCTGACCAGTGGTCTTCCAAACAGATAAGACAGACCAACCAGTGGGCAGAAATGGGGTGGAAACAAGACTGGAGAGATGGTTATTATTCCATCTATGTAGACTTCACTTTCTATGTATAAAAAGGACTCCTTTTGGGGGCCTGGAAAGATGGCTCAGCAGGTAAGAGCGCCGACTGCTCTTCCAGAGGACTCGGGTTTGATTCCTGACACCCACATGCTGGCTCATGACTACCTGTAACTCTAGTTCCAGGGTATCCTATGCTCTCTTGTGGGCCTCCACAGGCACCAGGCACACACTTGGTGCACAGACACATACGCAAGCAAAGCACTCATACACATAAAATAATTTAAAAAAATTAAAAGTCTGGAATCATCCTATACCAGCACTTGCTTTTCTTTCTGCTGCACTGGGTACGGAGCCCAGGGCCCCATTCACACTGTGCAAGAGCTCTACCGACCGCGACCGCTAGGACCTAGTTATACCCTTATTTGCTCTTGTCACTTCAAAGTACATCATACGGATCTTTCCACAGTTTAGTCTTCAGCAGTATACTTGGAGACAAAAATTCCTAAACCCCACCTGACCACAGTCCCTACCACTCCCTATCGCCATTACACTCAGTTACTTGATAACCATTGAAAGGCATTTTGAGACTTCTGTACTCTCAAACATGATTTGTAGTAATTGCATATTACTTCCTTTCTGTCGTGACCATTCCTTCCCCCTCTTCTTTCTATCTCTATCTCCCTTTCTCCCTCCCCTCCCCCTGTATTATTCATGTGTTATTGGGATTCAAACTCAGAGCCCTAACCATGCTAGGCAAATGCTCCACACTTGACTATTAACATACACCCCTAATCCTTTTCCTCTTCTTTTTTAAGATTTATTTTAATTTTTAATTGTATGTATGTCTGTGAATCTACATGTGAGGATGTGCACGTGAATGTAAGTGCCCTCAAAGACCAGAAAAGGGCATTGGATCTTCTGGGGCTGGAGTTACTGGCCGCCGTGAGCCACTTAGTGTGGGAGCTGGGAACCACACACTGGTCCTTTGAAAGATGAATAGCTGCGTTACTGCCGAGCCATCCTCCAGCTCTACTGCCCCCCAGGCCTTATTCTAAGCCAATCTCTGTTGTTAGACATTTAAGTAGTCTAACTCACTCTCATGCATGGAAGAAAAGTCTTTTTAAATTTTTACTTTATGTTTATAGGTGTCTTGCCTGCATGTATGTCTGTATATCATGTGCTGTATGTGTGGTGCCCAAGGAGTCCAGAAGAAAGGATCAAATCCCCTGAAACTGGAATTACAGATTTTTTTTCTTTTTTCTTTTTTTTTTAAAGATTTATTTTTTTATTTTTATGTGTATGAGTACACTGTATCTGTACAGACGGCCGTGAGCCATCATGTGGCTGCTGGGAATTGAACTCCGGCCCTGCTCGCTCTGGCGTAATATACTGTAGCTGTCTTCAGATGCAACAGAAGAGGGCGTCAGATCTCATTATGGATGGTTGTGAGCCACCATGTGGTTGCTGGGATCTGAACTCAGGACCTTTGGAAGAGCAATGAGTGCTCTTACCCACTGAGCCATCTCGCTGGCCCCTACAGATGGTTTTAAGTTGACATATGAGTACCCAAAACTGAACCCAGGACTTCTGCAAGAGCATCCAGTGCTCTTAACCACTGAGTCACTTCTCTAGCCCAGAATCTTAGCCCTGTTCTTCAGGGACACCCACGATTACTCAAGTTTCCCCATGCTTCAAAGATGCTGTTGGTGGTGAGTAATTAGAGTAAGAGACAGAATATTTTTAGTCTCTGCTAACCTCTGTCATTGAAATCCAGAGTTAGCATGCGTCTAATTGCTTTTGTGGTTGTAACAGTAGGTGTCACCTGCTGCTCAATGCAGTGACCCTCGCAAGATCAGCATTACTCAGTATTATACTGAGTAGAACTGAGGGTCGGATGGGTTCAAGAAGCTCATGAGACGTTGGGTACGGTGGGTAGTGCACAACTGCAATCCCACACCTGGTGAGGCAGAGACAGAATGATTGTGAATTTGAGGGTGGCCCAGGAAAAATAGTGATATCCTATGAAGGGAAGGAAGCAAGGGAGGGAGGGAGGAAGGAAAGGAGAGAAGGAGGAAGGGAAAGAGAAATGGGAGGATGAGGAAGAGGAAGATATTGTGTGAAGGTACATAATAAACATAAAAGTCAAAATTCAAGCCTAGGATATTTTAAAGCTCAAATCTAGGTACCTCTAATAATTCTCTTTTGTTTAGCACTTTTATTTAATGTTTTGATTTTTTGAGATTTCTAAAAAAATTTTATGTGTGCGAGTATTTTGTCTGCATATACGTATGTGCATCACACGTGTGTCTGGTGCTCGTGGACCCCGGGAGAGGGCATTGGGTCCCCTGGTACTGGCGTTGCAGATGGTTGTGAGCTGCCATGTGGGTGGAGACCCAAACCTTGGCCTTCTGTGAGAGCAGCAAAAGTTTTTAACAGCCGAGCCCTCTCCAGTGCCATGCTTAGCACTTTTAGTTTGTCATAAAGGCGTCCTAACAAGGGTGTGGCTACAGTGAAAGAGCATTGTAACCAATTCATAGATTATGCCAGGACATATGCCAGTGCTCACCAGAGAGTGGGCAAATAATAAGAACCCAGGAGCCTGTTGTGTTCTCCCGAGGTTGGAACCAGCACCCTATCAGCTCTCAGAACTTAAAATCGCTCCTGTAAGCACTTTCAGCTAGATGTAGAGGAGAGTACTATAGATTTTCCGCTGGCTTAGCCTTCTCTGGCTGCAGCAGGAATGCCAGTTACAGAGCCATGACAGGCCCTCTGGCCGACTCCAGCACGGCCTCATTCAGCAAGTTTGTCCTTTTTCTGCTGTTGCTCTCAGCTGACAGAGCTACTTTTAAAAAGGAAGTCATTTCTGCAAACCCATTTGAAGCAAGCTCATCCCTCTCTGGCTGTTGGCAGATAGGACGCTGGCAGAATAATCTAGAAATCTCTTTTCCAATGTTAAAATAGAAGTGCCTGAGTTTTTAGTTGCTTTTGGAGTTGTTGTGCTAGTAAAAATATAAATATATTAGTGGGCCTTGATTTATCCAAAATAACATACTTTAGATATTGCAGATTTTTTATTTTATAACTGACAATGGATTTTTTAAAAATGTCAGTGCACTTTGCAGCACTATAATTCATTGCATAATTAATTTAAGCAGCTTTCTTCATACATTACACTCTTGACAGCCTTTCTAGTACTTAAAAACTTTCTGATGAGCAACATAAACTGAGTATAAGGCCGGGCGGTAGTGGCACACACCTTTAATCCCAGCACTTGGGAGGCAGAGGCAGAAGGATTTCTGAATTTGAGGTCAGCCTAGTCTACAGAGTGAGATCCAGGACAGCCAGGACTACACAGAAAAACTCTGTCTCAAAAACAACAACAACAACAAACCTGAGTATAAGAAAACAGCAGACAATTGAATCAGACTAAGGGGTAGAGGGCAAGTACAGGATGGGTCACGGATCCCCAGGAAAGTACGGACACTTAGTGTCCTCTAGCATTGAGTTGTCAGTCTCTAGAAAAGAGAAAAACAATTCGACACCCCATCCTGAGAACACTCATCAGTACATGTCTCTGTGAGCCTCCTAGGTTACATCTTTTTATGCTTTTAGATTTTTTTTTTTATTGAGTAGATGGAAGAATGTTTTGTCTGCAAGCTATGTATGTGTGTGTGTGTGCATCATGTTGCTTGGTACCTAGAGAGGCCTGAGGAGGGTGTCAGGGTAGGGGACCTGGAATTAGAGTTGGTTGTTTGCCACCATGTGGATGCTAGGAACCAAACCAGGTCCTCTAGAAGATCAGCCAGTGCTCTTGACAGCTGAGCTCTCAAGCCCCCATGAATCTCTGTTTTAACACAGGAAACCTTAACGTGAAGATTTGGGCCTCATACTGTTGGTTTATTATTATTATTATTATTATTATTATTATTATTATTATTTTATCATTATTAAGAGGATACAAAAGATTAAAATACAGAAAAATTACTAATTATAAAAAATGAGACAGTCATTGCCATCCAGAGCTGACAGTTGTAATAACATCCTTCTTTTACTGTGACTGAAGTGGTCCCTGCTTTGTCTCATTCACGCAGCCTCCACAGAACTGCTGGCCAATAGCAACAACAGCAGGCACTCTTGTTGCCCGACCTTCTGATGCTTTTAATAGGTAAGGCTGGAGAGATGGCTCAGAGGTTAGGAGTACATGCTTCAATTCCAGAGGACCTGAGTTTCTTTCCCAGGACCCACCTTAAGTAGGTCACAACTGCCGGGTTCTCTGGCTGTAGGGGATCCAACACCATCTTCTGGCCTCTGTGGATACTTGAACGTGTGTGCACACACACGTACACAATTTAAAGGGAAGTTTTGTTATTGTTTTGGGGGTTTTTTCTTGTTGTTTTGTGGTTTTTTGGGGGGAGGTGTTGGTTGGTTTGGGATTTTGTTTTCTGTTGTTGTTTTTGTTTTGAGACAGGATGATCTCACTATGTAGCCCTGGCTGTCCTAGAAATAACTCCCTATGTAGACCAGGCTGGCCTCAAACTCCTGGAGATCCACCTGCCTCTGCCTTCCTATTGTTGGGATCAAAAGTATGTGCCCCCACACCTGACAAGAAACGTTTTGTATAAATGATTCAGTGAGATGAGGAGATGTCTTTATTCTACTACCGTAGCTTTTATTGGGACAGAAGTTTAATTTCATCTTTGTAAAATTGCGTTACAATCTATTCTTGGTTTCTTTCTTTCTTCTTCTTCTTTTTCCCCCTTATTATAGTGAATATATTCCCCAATTTCAACCATACTTACAACCTGGGATTTGCCCCTGCTTGATTAATTAAAATTAGTTCAACAAATATATGTGTACTTGTCATGTGCCCGGCACTTTTCTTGATGGCTGTTATGTATTAGGGAGCTGGCAATGGTTCAGAAGATAAGTTTGGGCCTTTTGTTCTTTTATTCATTGCAGAATATTAGTCCTCATAAATAAAGTTGACTTGTTTTCTTTTCTTTGATGCTATACCTGTTTGCCTTCTTTTCAATGTTAGTTTAACTTTAAATAGATACAAGTGTTTAATTGCTTTCTATGATATACACATGTATACATAACAAATGAATTTATCTTTTTTATTTTCCTTTTTTAAAAAAGATTTATTTATTTATTTATTTCATGTATGTGAGGACACTGTCGCTGTCTTCAGACACACCAGAAGAAGGCATCAGATCCCTATTACAGATGGTTGTGAGCCACCATGTGGTTGCTGGGAATTGAACTCAGGACCTCTGAAAGAGTAGTCAGTGCTCTTAACCACTGAGCCATCTCTCCAGCCTTTGTTTTCCTTTTTTGGGATAGGGTCTCATGTAGCCCAAGCTAGCCTCCAACACATCACCTGTCTATATTTAATCTTGAACTCTCACTCTCCTGCCTCCACCCCCTAAGTGCTGGGATTGGAGGTTTGTGACACCACCCCTGTTCTGTACAGTGCTAGGGATCCACCCAGGGCTCTCTGGGCAGAAAGCAAGCACTCTACCAACTGGGCTGCATCCCCAGAGAAATGCATCTTCTCTTAGAGGTTTTCTAAATTGTAGCCATAAAGCCATGTAGAGCTGGAACCCTTCTCCTTACTTTAATACATAACACTAGTTATTATTGTCATATTAGTAGCAGCAGTAGCAGCAGTAAGCATTCAGCTGTGCTTCATGGCACATTCCTATAATCACAGAACTTGGAAGGTAAAGGGAGGAAGACCTGAGACTCAAGGTCCTCCACAGCTAAATGGTGAGCTTGAGGCCAGCCAGGGCTGTCTGAGACCTTTCCTTTTAAAAGGTTTAAAATAGGGGCTGGAGAGGGAGTTTAGCCATGACTTACTATTCTTTGAAAGAATCTGAGTGAGTTTAGTACCCAGCACCCACATCTTGGGGCTCAAAATTGCCTATAACTCCAGCTCCAAGGAAATTAACACCCTTTCCTGGACTCTGTGCCCACCCATTCACACCATACACACACACAATTACACACACACACACAAAATTACACACACACACACACACACACACACACCCTGGGTTTGAGTAGTGGAATTTTTTTTGCTTGTTTTGTTTTGTTGTTGTTTGATATTTTTGTTTTTGAGACTGAGTCAGGTTTGTAACCAAAGTTGGCCTCAAACTCAACATCTTCCTGCCTCAGCCTCGCCCCCAAGCCCCAGCCTGAAATCGTAAGGCTTACACCACCCTTTCTTTTTCAGAGACGTTGGTGGGGTGTTTGTTTGTTTGTTTGTTTGCTTTTTTTTTTTTTTTTTTTGGCTGGTTAGTTTTTGGTTTGGGTGGGTTTGGCTTTGGTTTTGTCCTGTTGTTCGAAGTGCATATCTGTCTTACTGACTTTTTCCAATCTTTCAAGTTTGCAAATACATTTCTACTGTTGCACGGCCTTTGTCTCACTTTGGTTTATTTATCTATTTTTATTACACTTAGTCCGTGCTGAAGGGGTATATCTATGCCGCAGCGAGCTTGTAGAGGTCAGAGGGCAACTTTTAGAAGTTGGTTTTCTCCTCCACCAGGAGAGTTCTAAGGATCAGAGTCAGGAGATCAGACTTGGCGGAGAGCCCCTTTCCCTGTACTCATCTAGCTGGACTTGTTTTGTTGTTTGTTTGTTTAACTTTTTATTGATTCTTTGTGAATTTCACACGATGCACCCCACTCTCATCTCTCCTTCCTTCCATATCTGTCTTCTGTCCCTGCAATTTCCCCCCAAAAGAAAAAAAGTCTCAACATGGAAGCTGCAGTGTGTCACAGTGTGTCCCACAGTGTACCCTTTTGCCCACACAGTTTTCCTTGCAAACATTCATTGCAATGAGTCATCATTGGTCTGGTTCAAGGCCTCTGGCTTCTGTTACACTATCAATACTGGATCCTCACCAGGACTCTTCTAGGATATCCTGTTGTTGCCCTGTGTCATGGAGATCCTGCAGCTTTGGATCTGTAGGACTTCCCCCTTCACTTACACTAGCAGATAGGGTAGATGTTGGGGTGGACCAACTCATAGCCCTGGATCTGGATCTGGGTGGTAGATGAGTTCGTCAGCCACCCAGCTCTCCAGCACCCACACCACCAGAGCAGGCTCTCTTGCTTTGCCCAGGTGAAGTGCAGGCCATTCTCCAGCACACCGGCCACTGCAGGGCTCATCTATGCCTCGCCTTCAGGCCCAGCTTTGCTGTACTGCCTAGGCAAGGTGCAGTGCATGCTCTCCCAAGTCCTACAGCGGGCAAGGGGTAGGGGGCGGCTTTTTGCAGCCCTCAGACATCAACATGGCCTCAGATGGGAGCTCAGACCAGATATATCCCCATGGCCTTTGGTGGCAGTATAGGACACTGATACCCACACAGACCCCTGCTACAGCAGTAGTATAGGCTGGGATATCACTATGGCTTCAGGCGGCAGTGCAGGCTACTCACACCAGGCTGTTTCCTCACCATCCTCCTGTCTCCAGTTCCATCTCTCTTCATAGTACACAGACCATTCTGCTTCTCTTTCTCACCCATCTCTCTACCACATACTTGCTCATCATAGTGGTACCCATCCTTTGCTGTGTGGCAAGTGGACCTCTGGGTATCTTCCCTTGTTTTGTTTTAAACACCACGTTCTATATGCTAAAAGGTTCTGCTTTGGTATGTCTTCAGTGCTGTCTTTAATTGTAATCTTCATTTACCCTTTAACACGAGAGCTCCGTTTACTCTTATAGCTACTGGCTAGCGCTATGTTTCCCCACCCACTCCCCTCACATTCATTTTAAGATGTTTTTCAAGCCTGCCTGCATCCCCTGGTCTGAGAATCAGCATGGCTTCTCCTGTTGCTGATCCCTGGATGTGTATCTGCCTTGTAAAGGTCATTTTACACATTTGCCCTTCCTGTTCAGTTGACACCTTAAAGGAAGTTCTGAGGCATTTGAAACAATAGTTCTCCAAGGGTGGGCCTTCGACCTTTGCATCAACACTGCCAGTGGTATTAATTAAAAACACTGTTTCCTGGGAGCCATCTAAAATCTATTATGCTAGAACATCTAGATGCAAGGGTCAGAGATATCTATTTTTAACAAGCACCCCCAAGATAAGTCCCTTACAGTACCATGACATAACAACTGTGCTTTAAATGGCACTTGGGTAAGCTTTGGTTAGGTTCAGAGCAAGTCAACTCCACTGGAAGGGCGTGGGATCCTGCCAGACGCTATGTGGATGTTGCGTGGCTCAAGCTTGCCCAGGACTTGTGCATGTTGTCATTGTTTCCTTGTTAGTCATGGACCAGCTCTGGCTCTTACATCCTTTTTGCCCCCTCTCCCACAATGATCCCTGAGCCTTAAGAGGAAGGGGTGTGTTATAGATGTCCCATTCAGAAGTGAGCATTCAGTTATCTCTTATGATCATGCATCTGAGAGTGTATGGGCAGCAGTAATTGGACCTAATGGTTTTCTTGAATGAATGAATGAATGAATGAATGAATGAGTAAAAAAGAGAGAAGGAGGAGAAAGAAGAAGAGGAAGAGGAACAACAAAGAAAGGACCCAAACTGGGTAGGAAGGGAAGAGGTGGCCCAGGAGGAGCTGGGGGAGGGATAATTATGACCAAAATACATTCTGAAAAAATCTTCAGAATATTATTATTTTTTTAATTTTAAGGGAAAAAAATTCAGGCTGGGAGATGGCTCAGTAGTTAAGAGCACTGACTGTTCTTCCAGAAGTCATGAGTTCAAATCCCAGCAACCACATGGTGGCTCACAACCATCCCTAATGAGAAACAAATAAAAAAAAAACCTATGGGTTGATGCAGCAAGCGAGGGGTGGAGTGAGTGGAGAAGGGAAGGTGGAAAAAAAAAAAGAAAAGAAATTCTGTATTGAGCGTAGAGGTGTAGCTCTATGATAAAACTTGTATTATTTTAAGGATTATTTTTGCTTTATCTATGTATATGAATGTTTTGCTTGCTTTTAATATACATGCACTGTATGTAAGCCTGGTTCCTGTGGAGGCCAGAAAAGCATGTCAGACTCCCCTGGACCTGGAGTCATGGATTGCTGTAAGCCACTATGTGGATGCTGGGAGTCAAACCCAGTTTCTCTGAAAGAACAGTCAGTGCTCCTGGCCGCTGAGCAGCCTCCCCAGACCGGAGCCTCTGTTCTTTATGCTGGAGCTCCTGGGTTCAATCTCTAGCCAGCCTGTGCACATGCTGAGAAACAGGACTGGGTAGGCAAACATTCTTCCAATGTATTCCATACATTGTTCTTAAAGGGTGTGGTCAAAGGGTTAAAAACTAGAGATTAACTTTGGTTCTAAAGTAAACCAGTTTCCAACAACTTGCAGTCTTCCAAATCAGAACAAGCTTCCATTCAGTTACTGAGTTCAGCACGATCATGACATAGTCCAGCTGATGCTCGAGAAGAGATGCAGACTGAGGCTAGATGGATTTTATAAACTTCCAACCCTCAGGACCCTTAAAATGTTCTCATTCTAGATGCATGAGTTCAGGGTCGGTTATAAATATTAATACTAGTATTGCAAAGGACTCAGATAGAATTCATGAATTAACAGAATGTTTATAAAAATTAGTCTGAGTAAACCACTCATTTTTTTCAAGCTTAAGTATGGTTAAGGTTTCTTTTAGCTAAAATCTGTGCTAAGGAGCAGATGAATGAAATAGTCTGTCCCACAGAAGAGCTCCCAAATTTCCTATCCAATATCAAGTGGCCAGTCCTGAAAACATACATGCAACTAACACTATCTGGTCTGAGCATATTGTATTTATAAGTTAGGGTGTGCATGTGCATGGGCCTGCGCATGTGTGTGTGCATGTATGTGCACCCTCCCCGAAACTGGCATTACAGCTGGTTGTTAGCCTCTGTGTGGATGCTGGAGAACAACCCGGGTCCTCTACAACAAACAGCAAGCGCTCATAACCACTGAGCTCACTCCAGCCACCGACTATGGCAAGCTCTCCTTTGGAATCCATGTGGCTGTCTAGCACTTCCTTCAGGATTTTGCCCATGTAGCTTTGAATGATTTTGTGAATACTTGCTTAATTCGTTAATTTTTTCAAGACAGGGCCTCCTTACATTGCCACCAGGCAGTCTGGAATTCTTGGGCTCGGGCCATCTTCCTGCTCCAGGCTCCTAAGCTGAGACAGCAGCCTCATAGCCTCGAGCAGCACTGAACACCCTATTTATACCCAGGAACTGCGTCCATCCAATACTCTCTGCAGCCTCCCTCTGTCTCCCTTCATGAATCTGTTTTTCTCTGTAGAATTTATCTCCATATAATTACTATATATTTTATTTATAGTCTGTCTTTCCCCATAAAGTTGAGTTGTATGGGATTAGGCATTTCTGTATTTTATTCACAGTTTTTTTTTTTAACATTTATTGCATTATGATGAGAAAAGTTACATGATTTCAATTTATCTGAATTTGTTAACATTTAAAAACACATTTTAAGTAATAAAATAGAATTAAATGACATTCTTGTTTCCCTTTTGTACCCCAATTCCTCCCAGAGACCCCCTCTTCAATACCTACAATATCTTTTTTTGTCATATTCCTTTAAAATTTATAAAATATTATAACAATAAAAATGAGTTAATAAAAGTTGTTTGATATAAAACAACAATCAATTTAACAGTCTTATGTAGATGTTTGTCTACAGCAAT
>NW_022196898.1:43802818-43809326 GCF_008632895.1 Mastomys coucha | reverse complement strand
CTTCTCATTGCGTCCTGGATTTCCTGGATGTTTTGGGTTAGGAACTTTTTGCTTTTTGCATTTTCTTTAACTGTTGAGTCAACGTTTTCTATGGTGTCTTCTGCCCCTGAGATTCTCTCTTCTATCTCTTGTATTCTGTTGGTGATGCTTGCATGTATGACTCCTGATTTCTTTTGTAGGTTTTATATCTCCAGGGTCTTATTTACAGTTTTATTTCCATGGCTACTAGCATATATCCAGTATTCAACAATGCTTACAGGGCTGGAGAGATGGCTCAGTGGTTAAGAGCATGGACTGCTCTTCCGAAGGTCCTAAATTCAAATCCCAGCATCCACATGGTGGCTCACAACCATCTGTAATGAGATCTGATGCCCTCTTCTGGTGTGTCTGAAGACAGCTACAGTGTACTTACATATAATAAATAAATCTTTTAAAAAAATGCTTACCAAAAAAAAAAAAAAAATGAGCATTCTCTACAAATCCAGTAAGCAGTGTCAAGAGTTAGACACAGGTAAAACACAAAGAGTAGAATAGAAAAAAAAAATCACTCAATTTATGCATCTTCAGTCAATTAAAAGTAGCACCATTAAATTAAACATCCATGTAAGAATTAGTAAGCCATTCTCTTTACTTCCTTACTCTCCCAAGTCCTGCTACCCCAACATGCCTTTCACCTCTATAGGAGAAAGCAGAGACCGTAGTGGACACACACTCCCCAACATTCATGCAATCTACAAATCCAGGCTGGGGTTGTGGATCAACTGGGAGAATGCTAGCCTCCCATGCACAAGGGCTCAGGCTCCATCCCTAGCAACATACAACAACCTGGGATGGCAGCACTTGCTTAGAGCCCCAGTATTTAGTAGGTAGAAGCAAGAGGATCCTGAGTTCAAGGTTCTCCTCAGCTAATGAGTCTGAGGTCCTAAAAAACCAAACTTGATGAATTCCACTAGGAATTAAAGACAAGAAATATGGGCTGGAGAGATGGCTCAGTGGTTAAGAGTATTGGCTGCTCTTCTGGAGGACCAGGGTTCAAGACCCAGCACCTACATGGTGGTGGTTCACAACCATCTGTAATTTCTAATTCAGGGGCTCTTCTGTCCTCTGTGGACACCGGACATGCACATACACTGGACACACACATGGGCAAAATATTTACATGAATAAAAAAGTTTTTAAATTTAAGAGAAGGAAAATATTCCCTGAATCTCCCACCTAAAGAAATGGTTTAATCCAGAGAAAAGGAGGAGTGAACAAGCCACACACAGGACCTGTACTCACAGATAGAAGAAAGAAATGTTCTGAAAAACGCCAAGGACAGTCACTCTGCCCCTTACACCATTAGGAGGATCTCAGCAGGGCTTAAACAGAGGTGTGACATTGTTAAACTTTTATCATTGCTCTGCTCCTAGAAATGAAGAGCAATGTATAGTGGCTGACTATGATGGGAGGAAGATTCCATATGCAAACCCTGAAATTCGAAATCCTTAGAAATTCAGACCCCACCCCCACTCCAACCCCTCACCTTGCTTTTAGGTAAAAAGCAAAGGTTGGGGCTGGACAGTTGCTCAGTGGTTAAGAGCAATGGCTGCTCTTCCAGGGGACAGGCATATGATTTCCAGCATCCACCTTGGGCAGCTCAAAATCCCTTGTAACCCCAGCCTTCTGGCTTCTTCTGGCATCCACAGGGGCACACACACCTTACTGGCTTCTTCTGGCATCCACAGGGGCACACACATGTTACTGTAAATATTTAATCTCAATTGGGAGTTTCCACTCCGCCTCTGATCATTCGGTTCCTAGATAAAAAAGACACACAGTTTTTATATTTATAATAAGCATTTAATGCACCAAAGCTGGGTGGATATCTACCATCTGAGCTATTAAAATCTACTTCCCCATCAATAACCCCGTGGCTATAACTTGCCATGTTCCATCTGGGCAGCTTTTAGTTCCCATTAGCTGACCCTCATGGCCATGTTTTCATGACTCACCCTCCCCATGGTCTTCACCTCTCTCCATTTTCCTCTCTTCTCCTCTGCTCTCTATCCCCAACCTCTAATCCCTCCAACAATTGGCTGTTGCCATTTTTATTTAACCAATAGCTTTAAATTAAGGAACAGGTTTGCACAACAAAAGCTAGTAACTATGAGAATTCACTTGTAGGCCTGGATCTTGGGGTACAGAATTTAGCATTACAATACATAGCAACAGACCAAACTTCAACACACACACACACACACACACACACACACACACACACACACACACACCAGAACTTTAAGTCAAATAATAACCAGTAGCAAAGGCACGCTGAGGTAAATCACCGTAAAGCACATACAGATACTAGCAGCAGAATGTACTGCCCCTCAGGTTCCCTGTCCCCAGCTTGGCCTTCCTTTCACCCTATAAATGTGAGTGTTCTCCAAAGCAGAGACAGAGGTGTTCCCGAACCCAGCACCTGGGCTTCTGTTGTCAGGGGATTAAAAATCTGGTTTCCCAATAGCATTCCTAAGATCAGGCATGGTGAACTTGAATGTTGCTTTGCACTTTCAACAATAACTGAAAACTTAAAATGAATGAAACTCAAATTCACTGTTTGTACATTTTGTGCCATTTATGGTAACAGAGAAAACTGCCATTTGCATTAAAATTTCTCAGATATTACCAAGAATTGTGTTATTCATCTTCAGGTTTAAAATCCAGTTTCATCCCTTAGACAAAGTAAGGATAACTACCTAACCATCTATTATTATTTTTAAAATAACATTTTTATTAGTTCTTTGAAAATTTCATACAATATATTTTGATCATATTCCTCCCACTGCCCTGTTTTTCATTTTTTAAAAAAAGGCAATACGATGTATTTTAAAGTAATGTGAATACAATAAATACATACAACTTTGTCAATTAAAAATAAGTAAAGCCAGGCATTGGTAGCACATACCTTTGATCCCAGCACTCTGGAGGTGACGTAAGAGAATTTCTGTGAGTTCGAGGCCAGCCTGGTCTACAGAGTGAATTACAGGACATCCAGCACTACATAGAGAACCCCTGTATTGAAAAGCCAAAAATAAATAAATAAATATTTATAAAAACAAAAGGGGAGCTGTGTACAGTGGGGCACATCTTTAATACTAGCATAAAGGAAGCAGAGGCAGGTAGATCTTTGTGAATTCAAGGCCAGCTTGGTCTACATAAAAAGTTCCAGTCTAGCTCAGGCTACATAGTGAGACTCTGTCTCAAACACAAAAAAGAGGAGGGGGAAGATGACCAAAGTACCATTTATGTCACTGAGTTGTTCTAAGAAGGAGACACGTCAGCCACTTAGAAAAGAGCCCAAGATAGGTGTCTTCTTGTTTGATTTCTATTGCTGTGATAAATACCATGACCAAAGGGAAAAGGCTTGCTTCGTTTTACAGCTCCATCGTGAAGGGACGCCAGTGCAGGAACTCAACTCAGGAACCTGGAGGCAGGAACGGAAGCAGAGGCCATTGAGGAAAGTTGATTACTGGCTTGCTCTCACAGCTCCCTCCACTGCTTTCATATATAACCTAGGACCACTTGCAAAGGGGATGGCCCCGCCCACAGTGGACTGAACTATCCTACATCAATCCTCAATCAAGAACATGCCCCACGGATTTCCTATAAGCCAATCTGATAGAAACATTTTCTAAAATGAGAGTCCCTTTTCCCACATGGCTCTAGTTTGTGTTGAGTTAACCAAAAAACTATTAGATCACCTTGAGAGGTAGGCACTGGCAGGAAAAGCCGATGTTATATCAGGCTCCCACCTGCTGAGTCTCAGATGGGACCTCACACTTACCAAACAGACCTTCCCAACTAATATGCTTCTTGATTAAGTAGAGTATCTTAGAAATTATTTTTATTTAAATCTTAAGAATTATATATATAATTCATATATATATAATTTGACACCTGCAATAAAACAACAACAACAACAAAAGCAGTGGGATTCAGAGCTGAGCAGATGAGCCAGACAGAGTGATTTCACATTAAACCCCATCTCAGACTGAGGCCATTGGATCATTTGAACCCAGTAGTTGAAGTCCAGACTGGGCAATATCATAAAGGCTGAGAGCAAGAGTAAGACAAGAAACAGATTATACTACAAGCTTTATGCAGTCTATTCTAGCTAAAACAGTGTCTTTCCCTCATTCATGTGAGCACTGGTCACAGGACAGCTCCCAGTTTTAGAAGCCCATATTTTCCCTAGTACCTTCTTGACAGTCCAAGGGTGCCCTCTGTCCAAATACTAAATATCCAAAGCTAAAGAGAATTGATGCTGTCTCAGTTACACACACACACACACACACACACACACACACACACACACACACACATTATTTGTTGGGGGTAGGGGTGTGAGTATGTATGCATTTGTGCCATCGCACACACATAGACCTTAAAGGAATTGGTTCTCACCTACTATATGGGACCCTGGGATTGAACTCAGGTCGTCAGTCTTGGCAGTTTAAGACCTTTCCCAGAGGAGCCACCTCACCAGCCCTCACGGAAACTCTTACTAAACAGTTTCTGGAATCAGTCCTATCTTTAATCGCTGCCAGAGGATGCTGGAAAAAATACAGCATGTCATTTGTTTATTACAAGCCCCACCCCTAACAATTAAATCAACTTCCCTGCTGTTTATCTGCGGATTTGGAGAGAAGTTTTATATTTTCCTCAGAATTTATTTCATATTATCCAATAAAATTATTGGCATGAGCCACCCAGCTAATCACATTGATCTCTTTGCCTGTTCTGCCCGTGTAAAACTATACTCTGTTTAACATGCCACTGAAGCAGGGTGTCCAGTAATGAGTTTCACCAACATCAAATATTTATTGGCTCTCTTCTCTGGGCAGGACACAGTCCTAAGTGAGCAGGATGGAAAATCCTCTTCTCTACCCTCAAAGAAATGACGTTGTGTCTAAAACAGAAAATGTAAAAGGATACAACACAAAGAAACAGGCAGTAAACGACCCACTGACGAGTAGCTTCCCCAGTCTGCTGTTTTCTCCCATTTCGGGGGGTGGGAGGAGGTAATTTGACTGCTCCAAGCCTCAGAGGATCTGCATCCACCTCACAAAATGGTTGCAAAGGGTGAAATCTCCCTAAAGAGCCCAAGGCAGGCCAGGCTGTGGGTGGTACACGCCTTTAATCCCGCACTTGGGAGGCAAAGGCAGAGCAGATCTCTGAGTTCAAGGTCAGCAGGACGACATAGAGAAAGTCTACCTTGAGGAATAATACAGAACAAACAAGTTTCCTAAGGTGTCTGTTCTTGATTTGCTTTTTTTGTTTGTTTGATTTGGTTTTGTGTGTGTGTATGTGTGTGTGTGTGTAACCCGGGCTGTCCTGGAACTCACTCTGTAGATCAGGTTGGCCTCAAACTCACAGAGATCCATCTTCCTCTGCCTTCTGAGTTTGGGGATTAAAGGTATAGGCCACCACCACTCAGCTTGTTAATAATGACTATTATGAAGGAAATATCAGATTATAATATCCAATAGTAAAGACATTTCATTTGCTTAAGGTATAAGTAAAATATTTTGCATCTTAACTTTACAATATGAAATATTCTTCATAAAGAAAAACTGATTGTCACCAAATGATTGATAAAGTCACTAATGTGTCATCCTAAAGACGTATTATCAACATAAAAATAATATGGTTTAGACTCTTTTACATCTATAAGATTTAAGGAGTTATAAGACTATGAATTTTCTGATATGTCATATGGCTTGCCAATTTTGTGATGCATTGCATAAAATACTAAAAATATTTTAGTCATATTTATGGCCATCTACAAATCTAATACTATGAGCAGCCCAAGGGGGAAAATCATATTTATAAAAGAGATCTTAGAAGTAATATAATTTCATTATACATAATAATATATATAAAAAATAAGAACTTACAGTATGGAGTTCTCAAAGAATAAATAAGATATATTTTAAAAATATAGAACTTGTTATGCAGGCCTTAACATTGGAACATATTTAAAAATCTGTCTTATGAGGGGCCGGAAAGACGGCTCAGCTGTTTAGAGCACAACTTCCTGGGTTCCTGGTACCCATGTGGCAGCTCATAACCATACCCACGACAGTAACTCCAGTCCCAGTGGGTCTGGCGCCCTCTGCTGGCCTCATGGACACTAGGCATGAAAGTGGTTCAAGACATGCATGCAGGGAAAACACCCATACATACAAAATAAAAATTAAAAATTTATCTTATGAACTGTATTAACTTTGCAGGGAAGTAAAATGCAGCAATAATAATTTGTTTGCAGATAGTAAAAACTAATCGTCACAGGAAAAGATAATTAAAACCTGGCTAATGATTATGTTATTTAATTCTCCCACTAACCAAAGGAAGCTGCTATTTTCTCCATTTACAAATGAGGAAGCTGAAGAGCGGAGAGGCTGTGTGACTTGTCAAATCCACACAGCTGGTAAGCATTAGATTTAATCTAGGTTACCTAATTCTA
>NW_022196898.1:43787799-43802808 GCF_008632895.1 Mastomys coucha | reverse complement strand
CTAAGTAAACCAGGCTAGGAGATCTGTCTGCCTCTGCCTTCCAAGTGCTAGAATTAAAGGTGTGCTCCACCATGTCTGGCTAGAATCTTTTCTTTTACAATAGTATATATACAGTAGTATATAAAGATCATTTACATGGTCTTTAACCATAAAATATAGCTCTTGTTTATGATTTCAAAAACTCTGTATCTTTTAAAACTTTTTTTTAGTGTGTGTGTGCTTGTGTGTGTGTGTGTCTCTGTATGTGGTATGTGTGTGCTTGTATAAGTGTGTACTTGTGTGTGCATGGTGTGTGTGTATGTGTAAGTCACAGGACAACTTGTATGCAGTCAGTTCTCTTGTCCCACCTTTTGGATCCCAGGGAACAGAACTCAATTATCAGGCTTGGCGGCAAATGCCTTTACCCACTGGGCGTCTTGCTAGCTTAGTGACTGTTATTACAAGACATCATACAGGGAGACAACACTTTTCATTTTCATAGTGTTTTATACTTTGAATGTACTAGTCCTACCTGTAAGAATGAAAACCGTGCAAAGGCCACCAGTTTGGAAAAGCTGGAGATTTGCAGCCAGCTAGCAGTGCAGCTAGACCCAACTGTCCTAACCCAGGCAGGGAGCTCTGAAAGCCCTGCACACAGACCTGCGCAGGGTCTGCCCATTTCACAGAGCAGCTGGTCACAGAAATGGCTCATGAGGAAGGTGTTGGGAGAAGTCAACAATAGCGTCAGAGCCAGTAAAGAAAAGAGCAGAACTTTATTCATTGCCATGGAGTTCTCTCACCCTGATGATCTTGGCTGCCCAAAATGTAGTTCCTGAAACACAGGGGTCAGAATCCCTGGGAGTCTATTAAAAATACAAGAGCTTGCAGAGCCACTGAATCTGCGTTTTCACATGGTCTCCAGGTGATGCCTAAGTACATGAGTGTTTGAGGAACTATTCAAACACACTCAGGTTTAACTACAGGAAATAGGTTCCTCTCCAAATTGGTGATATTTGAATGACTGGTAAGTTGTTAAACATCCTCTTAATCTAGGACACATTACAAAGGGCATTTAAGGTAGCTTTTATGGCTTTTTGATTGGTGCTAGGGCTTGAACTCACAGCTTTCACATGTTAGACAACACTAACTCAGAGCTATGCTCCAGCTTTAACATCCTTTGTGCTTATCTATTAATGACTACTCAGGAAGAGCCCTTAGACATAATGTATTTCTTTTTTTGTTTGTTTGTTTCGAGACAGGGTTTCTCTGTATAGTTCTGGCTGTCCTGGAACTCACTCTGTAGACCAGGCTGGCCTCGTACTCAGAAATCTGCCTGCCTCTGCCTCCCAAGTGCTGGGATTAAAGGCGTGTACCACCACCGCCCGGCCCATAATGTATTTCTTATTTTATTGTTTTCTTCTGAGAGGTACCAAATTTGTTGTTGTTGTTGTTGTTGTTGAAGTAAATATAAATTTGCTTAATGGAGTTTGTTTGTTTTGCTTTTAACTAGACTTTTGCTTTCAGTGCTGGGGCTGGAACCCAAAGCCCCAGGCATGCCAGGCAGATGCTGGACTGTACCCACATCCATTACACAACCTTTAGGAATACTGGCAATTGGGGGTAGATAATTTGATCAATCTAACATGTATGAAATTGTCAAAGAATAAGTAAAAGAGAGACAGAACCCTGGCAAACCTAAGTCTATACTTACTGCAAGCTCATGCCCACATTTCATATTTTCTTTAAAGCCTAATTTAGGTAGGGGAATACACATTCACTAATGTGTTTATCAAAATAAACATAAAAGTATACATATGATTACATATTGCTTAGCTAAATTGAGATTTAGGTATCAATACAGATTCCATAATGCATCACATTTATTTACCATTTATGTATTTGCTATTATTTACATTTATTACTATTTATTATTTATTTACCATTACACTCATTTATTTACCTCCTTGAAAAAGAGGGAGTGGGGGTTGCATGAATAACTCAGTA
Source organism: Mastomys coucha (assembly GCF_008632895.1). Classification (NCBI taxonomy): domain Eukaryota; kingdom Metazoa; phylum Chordata; class Mammalia; order Rodentia; family Muridae; genus Mastomys; species Mastomys coucha. The sequence goes on along the minus strand of NW_022196898.1, from coordinate 43,800,825 downwards.
ACATACTTGCTGTGTAAGCATGAAGACCTGAGTTTGATCCCAACACCCACGCAAAGCCTCAGACATGGGAGCATGTGCTTGTAGTCCAGTACTAGAGAGGAAGAGACAGGTGGATCCCTGGGGACTCATGGGCCAGTCAGCCTACCCTAAGCAGTGGACTCCCAGGTCTCACTGAGAGAAGCTGGCTCAAAAAAAACAAGATGAACACCTCCTGAAAAATGACACTCAAAGTTAACCTCTGCTCTGCATACACACATGTGTACATGTACACTAATAGACATGCCAAGCACCACACACACACACACACATACACATACACACACATACACACACATACACACATATACACACACATATACACATACACACACATACACACATACACACACATACATACATACACATACACACACACACCAAACTGAGCAGTCTTTTGATTTTTAAGTAATTTTAAACATTTCATGAAATACAAGATCATTTCAAAAAGGAAAAAAAAATCAGCCTGATGTGGGGGTGCACAGCTTTAATCCTAGCACTTGGGAGACAGAGGCAGGTAGAATGAGTTCAAGGCCAGGCTGGTCTACAGAGAGAGTTTAGCTTACCCAGGGCTACATGGAGAAGGCTTGTCTCAAACAACAACAACAACATCACAGGATAGAAGTGTGTCCATGAATTCTTATATAAATCTAGGGTCTAGAAAATTAAACAGTCTATAGTGGGGTCTCAGCCTTTTGGTGCCTTCTCTTCCTTGTTTTTACACTGTTGGGTCAGGGCTGAATGGGGTTAATCAACAGTTAATGTCCATTATAGGATAAGTTACATTTCTTCTCCTAGTGGAGAGTCCTAATGAAATTCCAATGCTTAGAAGGTAGCTGTATTTAGAGGTGGGGTCTTTAAAGGAGACAACTAAATTCAAATACAGTCATCAGAGAGCCACTAACCCAATACAATTTGTGTTTGTATGAGGAAATTAAAGTACAGAGGCACAGAGAGATCACAGGACAAGACCATCAGCAGAAGACCCAAGAAGTCAGCCCTGGACACCCCAGCCCTGGACACCCCAGCCCTGGACACCCCAGCCCTGGACACCCCAGCCCTGGACACCCCAGCCCTGGACACCCCAGCCCTGGACACCCCAGCCCTGGACACCCCAGCCCTGGACACCCCAGCCCTGGATGTCCGCCCTCTGGAACTACGAGAAAATGCCATTCTGTTGGTTTAGCCTCTTTGTTGGCACTGCTATAATATCCCCAGCACATTAATACAGCATCTGACATGGAATATACATGATAGGTATTTATTGAAGAGAATTTATAAATGTTACATTCTATCCAGCTTCTGAGTCTGTCCAAAGCTGAGGCTGATTTATCACCAGTAAAATCAGAAATATATATATATATATATATATATACATATATATATATATATATATATATAATGAGATAACACATGCAAACAAGATACAATACAGAATAGCCAAGCGCCTTCTCCTTACCTGACGCACTGTAAAGCCTCAATCTGCAGCTGAAGTACCCTGTGTCCCTGTGCTCTGGCCCTTAGCTGTGGGTCCCTTGCTCCCTCTCTGACCAAATCAGCTTATCACTCTCATGAAGCATTTGCTTATGCATCTCTCTGGCCTAAGGTTTTAGCAATATGCTACTTTTACAAGACAGCCCTGTAGTACATCCTTTAAGAACGGCATGTGCTGCTTTTATTCCAAGTCTTCCATTTATATCCAAGGATGCTCATCCACAGCCACTAAATACAGTAGTTAATTTCAAAGTTATTACTTATTGTAAACATTATTTATTCATTCTTTGGGTGATGGACATTCAGATTGTTTACAACTTTATTTCCCTACTCTCAGTTACACTGTTAAGAGCATCTGTGTACATGCTTCATAAACATGTGAGAGTTTTTTAGAGCATGAAATTTCTCTCATGGCCACACACAGGGAACACTGGGAAAGCTGACAGCTGAAGCTGCTCAGAGGCAGTGGGGGCCCAGGGGCTCCAGGTGCCCAAGCCCCACACGGCCACTCGGGTTAACCGTGTGGGACGGATGCTCTGCTGTACAAGAGTACCAAGGGGAAAATTTTTGAACCCACAAGCACAAAGGTTTTAACTTTCACTAGCTTTTAAAGATAATTCCACATTTCTATTTTAAAAGCTCTAATTTTTACTCTTGCTTTGGTAACCTATGAACTCTTGTCTCACACTGTCTCCGACCAACACTTGGTATCGTCAGGCATTTGAAGTTTTGCCAACTTCATAGAGAAGAAGTACTCTATTGCAGTTTTAATTTGCCTCTTCAGGTTTCTATTGACATACTATATTGCAGTCCAGGTAAGGAAAAAGAATCCAAGTGATATGGGGGATGGTGATTGTTCAGGTACTAGAAACTTGCTAATGTGTGAGTAAATTTTATTTTCTTTGTTGATTCAATGTTTTCTATAATATACGAACTTTTTACTGATTAAAAAAAAGAAAGTCTCAAAAATAGTAACATACCCAATGGGAAGTTTTATTTACTTACTTCACTGGAAAACTGAAAAGAACACATTTTCACAATTTTAGAAGTAACAAATATCTGTATTTCAAGTAACTTCTAGTCCTCCTCAAAGGATTTGGGAAATTCATATAACTTGCATAACCTGACTTAAAGTATGTTGAAAGAACTAATATTTAGTGGTCCTGTGTTGATTTTAAATTAATTTTTAAATTAGCATTCATAATGAGTTTCATAATGGCATTTATACACATTACAGTTATATCTCATTAGAATGAGATATAACACCCCCAAATAGCGTGCCCGTTGTTCCCCTTCTTCCTGCCTCCAGCCCCTCTATCCCTCACCCCACAGTCCCCAAAGTTCCCTGGTTCCCTTCCTCTATCTACTAAATAGTCCTTCTGTTTTGTGCTCCTTGTATTCATTCTCTCGTATTCCAATACTCTGTCTATCCCGGTCCCCCTCTCTTAAAATCTCTTCCTCCCCGCCGGTGATCTCCTTTCCAGTTTCATATCTCACACACGTCATTATACTGGTGTAAGTGTTTGAAACACTAATAGTCGATGATTTGTTGCAGTTATTAGTCTTCCTGGTTTTACAGTTCTTCTTTGTAAGGTGAGAAACAAAACACCTTGATCAGAAGTGTGGTAGTAGACCTGTGTGATCTGTTGAGCTTTTTGGAAACTGAAGCTTTAAGATCCAATTTATTGCTAATCGTTCACTGCTTCTTAGATTTAAAAAAAAAAAAATGTGTTTCCCTTTAAATTCTCAAGCTAGTTTGCTCCAGCCCCAATGAATTAACTGCTCCAACCCATTTCGGGGCCCCTGGAAACCCTGCTTTCCTGCAAGTCAGTGAAATTCAGTACTTTCGGTACTTAGGCTCACAGTCCCTGTGGTCCTGAGTAGGGGGCCGGTAGAAGCTCCGCGCCTTCCTGGGGTCTCTAAGGTCTCTCGTACAACATCCCCAAATAGCGTGCCCGTTGTTCTTTTATTCAACAACCATGCGATAAGTTTCAGCTCCCCTTCTCTCTTTAGCAAACCCAGCTGAATCTCATTCCATTACTTACCAAATACAAAATGCCGTCCCATGATACTACTTTGGATACTTCTGAAAAAAAGGTATCTCTCTGTCACCTAGCCTGGGCTATCAGAGAACTTGCCATGCAGTACAGACTTGTCTCGAACCTAGGACCCCGCTGCCCCAGCCTGCCCAGTGATACGATGGCATGCGCGGGCTCCCCTGAGGGTCTCCAGAAAAGATGCTCAGCAGACAGTAACCATAACCACTGGGCTCGATGGTTTCTCTGTCCGAGACAGCTGTCTCCCGCGGCGCTCCAAGCGCTCCCTACGCAGGACCAGAAGCCAGCACAGCGCTGGCGGAGGGAACAGGTTGCCTTCCATTCCTCAGCGAGGTGCGTCGGGAACACCACCGGCGCTTAGCTGCAGAGTCCGGTTCCGGGACTCCACGGAGGAACTACAATTCCCAGTATCGGAGCTACCCGGACTCCCGGAAGCCGAGGCTTTACCGGCCGGAAGCAGCTGAGACCAAGCAGGCCTGAGGTTAATTCGACTAGGAAAGTGGGTGGGAAGGGCTGTGGGGCACCTGTCAGTTCGCCACCATGAACGTAGTCTTTGCTGTGAAGCAGTATATTTCCAAAATGATAGAGGACAGCGGGCCCGGCATGAAGGTACTTCTCATGGACAAAGAAACGGTGAGTTCGCTTTTGCTCACTATTTAGAAAGGAAGCTCTCCCTCCCTTAGAATCGCTGGTGCCGATCCCCTGTAGCACTTAGCATTTCACCAACGACGATGGTCAGTTCTGTCTGGCACTGGAAAAGTTGAATAGAGCTTTCCTGGTGGGTGTGCAGTCTAGCCGGCTCTAACCAGTGCCTAGAGACTTCTTATGCTTGAAAGAGTGTCTGCCAAGAAGTTGTTATTGGTGACACAGGGAGTTCTTTAGGGTGGCCCTGGCATTTCACTCAACGTTGTTTTGAAAAGTAAATTGTTGGAGCTCAAGCTAAAATGACAGGTTTTTTTGTTGGAGAAAATCCTCTTTAGAAGTTTCTGAGTTGTTTGTGTTCAGGGAGAGTAGTAGGTTTTCATTCTAACACATTACAGATAATTTAGTTTTTGGATATTTAGTAAATACTATTCTGTATATTAGAATTTAAATTTAAATTACCTCATCAAGTATTAATGACAAAGAGGCCTAACTATTGATGCATGTTTGTATCAGTCCAGACTAGTATAACCTTAGTTGGTTCTTTTGCTTTACAGACTGGTATAGTGAGCATGGTCTACACGCAGTCAGAGATTCTTCAGAAGGAAGTATACCTCTTCGAACGAATTGATTCTCAAAATCGAGAGACCATGAAACACCTAAAAGCAATTTGTTTCCTTCGACCTACAAAGGTACTACACAAACTGAGCTGCCATCTCTGCGGGCAAATGCAGAGTACTGATCCGAAAGCGTTAAGAAGGCAAAATAAATTTATGTTACCATCATTTGTGGCATCATAATTATCCTGTTTTGTCAGAGTTGTGACCTTTCGTCCTCTCCTTTCCATGCCTCAGTTCACCCCTCACAGCCAGGTTTTCCTTCTAGATATCTTTTAGATTAATAGCTATTCATTTCCAAAGCCACTAACTCTGGAAACCTAGCTGGCTTGAACTCCCTACCTAGCTAGTGCTAAACACCATCTCTATCCTACAGCTCTTACTATCATGAACCTTTCTCATTTTATTTCCATCTGTCCTCAGGAACAAACCTGCCTTTATCATAAAAAACAATGAGAGATCACTCAGTGATTGCTATAGTGGCTCAGTCTGACTCCTCCAGTTAAACCCAGTGGCCTCAAATAAAAAGGCCCTCCTGTGACCAGTTTGGTCTTTCTTTACATATTTAACCTTCCTGTGCTCCAATTCTAGTCCTGAATTATAGCCAACTGGGCCTTTTTGTTATCATTCCTCTACATATTTATTCCTGTCCTTTATCTGTTCACTTCCTCTAAAAATTCATATGCCATTTTGTAGCTTTTCTATATCAACTTGCAAAGCTGGCTTCAGGGCCATCTTTATACTAAAACTATATAGCTGGGGTGGGGGTGGGAGGTGCCAAAGGCTGCACATGGAGTTAGAGAACACCTTGCATTAGCTGGTTCTCTCCTACCTTCTGAGTCTCAGGACTTAAACACATATAGTCAGGCTTACCCATTGAGCCATCTCATCTCTCTGACACCCTTGTTTGTTTTAAACAAACAAAACCTTTCCTACTTCTTATTTTTTAGTATTCTTTTTGGTTTGGGTTTTTTTTTTTTTTTTGAAATAGGCTTAGCTGACCTGGAACTCATGCTAAAACTCAGGCTGGCCACAAGTTTGTGGCAATGCTGCCTCTGCCATGGAGTGTTAGTATTGTAAGTGTCTGCCACCAAGCCTGGCTTTATTTCTTCTTATCCCACGTTCATGTTTGTCAACTCCAGTGTGCCCTTATCGTGTGTGTGCATTGTGCACTTTGCCAAATGCAAACCTGATTTTGTCACACTGCTTGAAATGACTGAATGACTGCTCATTTCAATGGCAAAAACAGATCCCTTCCTTGTTGACTGCAGAGTGCAGCATAGGTCCAGTCGCTATCACTGTTTGAGCCTCTTTGCCCTTCTGCACCGCCACACTAGCCCTCAGTCCACTTACATTCTCACGTTTCACCGGGCCATGTGGCCTTTGCATGGACTCCTCCCTCTGCCTGGAACTTCTTTACTTCCTCAAGCAAATCTTCCCGGGGCTTACAGGACATTCAGACATCTCTCTTATAAACAACAGCACCTTCCTCTCTGTCACTGGTCACAGTTGAACGTGTTTGTTCTTCCACAGGGTTTCACTATGTAGTCCTGGCTGGCTGTAATTTTGTGATATTTCCCCACCACCCTGCCTCTGCCTCCTGAGTTCTAGGATCACAGGCATGTGATACTTTTTTGTTTTGTTTTGTTGTTTTTCGAGACAGGGTTTCTCTGTATAGCCCTGGCTGTCCTGGAACTCACTCTGTAGACCAGGCTGGCCTCAAACTCAGAAATCCATCTGCCTCTGCCTCCCAAGTGCTGGGATCAAAGGTGTGCACCGCCACTGCCAGGCACATGTGATACTTATTTGACCAAGTTACATGGGTTTTGTGATTGATACCTAGCCCACCTGCCACAATAAGCTCCATGATAGCAGAAATTGTATCTAGTTGTCCATCCCACTGTGTTCCTACAGCGCATGCTAAAGAAAAGATGCGTAAGAAATAGTTGCTAAATAAATGTGGGGTGTTTTTTTCACATTTGTAGCTGTCAGACATGAAATTTTGGTCATCAAGAGGGATCTTAGAGATGACTTAGTTCATTATCATATTTTTGACCTTTTAACCTGGTCTTATAAAGAAGTAATGTTAGAGGGCAGGGAGGTGGTGGCGCATGCCTTTGATCCCAGCACTTGGGAGGCAGAGGCAGGCAGATTTCTGAGTTCAAGGCCAGCCTGGTCTACAGAGTGAGTTCCAGGACAGCCAGGGCTACACAGAGAAATCCTGTCTCAAAAAACCAAAAAGAAAAAAGAAGTAATGTTAGACTTATATTAATTGTTAAAAACAGTCCTTAATATTATAAAGTGAGCTTGACATGATAGCACATGCCTACGGTTCCAGCACTTGGGAAGTAGAGGCAAGAGCAGCTGAAGTTCATCCTTAGATAAATAGTACATCTAAGGCCCACTCAGGCTAAATAAGATTCTATCTCAAACAGCAACAAAAGGAGGCTGGAGAATGGCTCAGTAGTCAGGGTCACTTGCTACATAATTATGTGAACCAAAGTTTAGATCCCAGCCCCACATAACTAGCTGGGCATCCCCGGGTCCAAGGGGAGTGGAGAGCAGATCTCTGGGACTTGCTGGCTTCCAGCCTAGCCAAGAAATGGAAGCCCTAGGTTCAGGGAGTGGCTCTGCCTCAAATGAATAGGCAGAAAGCGATAGAAAAGGACACCCAGCACCCTTCTCTGGTCTCCCAGTACATGCACACACATGCTTACACAGATACACATGCAAATAAGTATATTTCTTATAACATAATATTCATGCTTATAAAGATAATTTTTCAGTAGTTTAAATATGAATAATAACCTAATGACTCCCCCCACCCCCATTGAATAGGCGTGCTAGTTTCTGTTCATTTGCTTGCTTGCTGTCAGACAGGGTCTGGCTGTGTCATCCAGGCTGACTTCAGACCCACATCCTCTTAGTTTCTGCTTTGTGAGTGCTGGGATTTGTGCACAACACCATCCCCAGTCACAGTGTGCATTGCTTAAAACTATTTTTAATATTAATGGCATGATTTAAACAAATTTTGAAATGTTTAGTTTAAAATATATTAACAGTGACACAATCAAGCAGTAGAGCCTTTTTTTTGTCCCCACAAATTTTAGTTTTAAGACTTGGTTTAATTTGAAATTTAACCATGTATTTTGGTATCAAAAAACCAGATCAACTGTTGGTTAGAATGGTCTGTGGTTAGAATTCTCATGTTTCAACTGGATAAAGAGAAGTGGGCAGAAGAGCTTTCTCATCAGTTCAGACTGGGTACTGCTCTTACAGAGGACTCAAGTCTGATTCCGGGCGAGTGAGTGGTGTTGGGCAGCTCACAACCACCTGTAACTTGAGCCCAAGTGGAGTCTTGATGCCTCTGTCCTCCACTGGCAACTCTGTGTGTGCTCAGACACACATACACACACAAACACACACTCACACAATTAAAAAATTAAATCTTAAATGGACTGGGTTTTTTTTTTTTACTTCTTTCATTTTTTATTTACTTTAAAATAATGTAATTATAGAAGGTGTCTCAGGCTAATACTTAAACATACTTCACGAATATTGTAGTTGTGAACTCTTAGACTTCAATAAGTTAAAAGCCAAAGTAAATATACTTAACTATATTTTCTCTTGTTTTTAAAGAACTACAAACATTTTGGAATTCTAAGTAAGAAATTGGATCAGATGAATACAATTTATTGATAAGCAGCTTGATACAGATTTGCAGTTAGTAGCAATTTCATGTTATATTTCAACATGTATCCTTTAGATTCACATTAATTTAACCAAGATAATACAAACAACTTATATTTAGCCTATTTATATATATGAAATTGTGTTCAAGATTCTGATTAATGTACTTTTTTATTTGCAGTTTTTGTTACCCACTTGATCTCAGTACACCATTAGGCACAATACTTACTAATTTTTAAAGTTACATTTATGGAGGTTGCAGGACAATTTTCAGGAGCTAGTTCTCTCCTCCCACCAGGTGCATGATGGGAACTCAGCTCAGGTCATCAGACAGGGTGGCAGATGCTCTTCTCTGCTGAGCCATCTTGCCAGCCCTTCCTTATCCCTTTTACTGAAGCACCTCTGCTCATGCTTTGTTTATTTGTTTTCTAGGAGAATGTGGATTATCTGATCCAGGAGCTCCGAAGACCCAAGTACAGCATATATTTTATTTGTAAGTACTGTATAGTTCACGTTGCAAGTCATGGATATATGTCCCAGCTAGTCTATACTACTGAGTAACTTGTATCATCAAGTTCATTGAACTCATCACTTAAAAGCTTGTGTGTTCAAAGTATTAAAAGTATTGTGGGGACTGGACCGATGTAGCTCAGCTTTTAGGAAAACTGGCTGTTCTTCCAGAAGACCAGAGTTCAATGCCCAGCACCCACATGGTGGCTCACAACCACCTGTAACTTCAGTTCCAGGAGATCCAGTGCCCTCTTCTGGCCTCCATAGATACTGCATACGCATGATGCACAGACATACATGCAAGCAAAATATACATAAAATAAAATTGAATAAACCTTTAAAATTAGGTAATTGCCATCATCCTCTTTCTGAAATCAAAATAACGATTTCCAGTCATCAGTGATTGCTTAGATAAAAAGTTTTATTTCACTTTGAATTTTAAAGACTTATTTATTTATATATTTTATGTATCTGAGTGCACTGTAGCTGTCTTCAGATGGCTCTAATGGGCATCAGATCCCACTACAGATGGTTGTGAGCCACCATGTGGTTGCTCGGAATTGAACTCAGGACCTCTGGAAAAGCAGTCAGGGCTCTTAAGCACTGAGCCACCTCTCCAGACCTCACTTTGCATTTTAAAAGGCTGATTTATAAGCCGAAAGTTATAAGTAGCCAAACTGCATGTTTTTCCTCCATCAAAGTGTTCACTTACTCCTGTGTTTCACCTCTAAATTGAGGTATAGAAAGTACTTTATTCTGGGGGGAGGATATACGGGAGCTTATTGTGTTTGTTGTTTTATATGATTTGTGAAACGACACATTGCCAAGCAGTTATCTCTTGTATGCCCACATGGGGGTGCAAGAGGGGAAGCCTGGAAATGAACTCATTCATGCCTACTCAAGATTGATTTGGATTTTCTTCCTTTCTGCTATGGAAGTTACAGTTGTTCTCCTCCAGGGGTCACCATTGCTCTTTGTAGAATTAGTAAAATCTGGTGCTGGTTCCAAAACTAGGGAGCAAACTTAGCATCCAGGAAGTAGGACACTTAGGCCTGGTGTGGTGGTGCACACCTGGAATCCCAGCACTTAGGAGCAGAGGCAGACGATCTCCACCACTCTGGTCTACATAGTAAGTCCCAAAGCTACACAGAGAAACCTTGTCTCAAAATCAAAGAAAGAGAAAAGAAAGTAGAACTGTTTGAGAGATTTTCAAGCTTTGGGGGTTTAGACTGCTGTCTAAGATATACATATCTCTTTCACCACGTATTACTATTTAATGATGCCAATGGTGGCACACCTTTAATCCAAGCACCTGGAGGCAGAAGCAGGTCGATCTCTGAGTTTGAGGCTAGCCTGGTCTACAGAGCAAGTTCTGGGATAGATAGGGCTACACAGAGAAACCTTGTCTCACAAAAACAAAAACAAAAACAAAATTAATAATGCCAAAAACTAACTTTAAATAATATCTTAAACTTTATAAAGAGCTGTTTCATATTTGATTTCACTTGAGCCTCTACACCATCTGTCATCTAACATCTAGGTTTAGTAGTTTCTCCTAGGAACGGGTTGGCTGTGAGGCCAGCTCAGCCAGGTGTCTCTGTCTCTTACCATCTAAGGCCCCCCGCACTTCCCTCTACTGCCTGCAAGAGTCCTCACAACATATGGCCTCTAAATGTTGCACTAGAACTATGAGCCAATACAGACCTCTTTTCTTTTAACTTACTCAGACAGTTATATTGTGCTATTGACCCAGAAAACAAACTAAAGTGATTCTAGTTATAAAAACGACAGAGATCCTATGTGCCTTTTACCCAGTCTCCCCTAATGTAGCATCTAACACAACAGTAGTGCAGTGTCACAACTGGCTTAGTAACGCTGTGACACAATCAAGCAGCATAGCCTTTCTGTCCCCACAAGAATCCCTATGTTGCCCTTGATTGACCATATCTACTTCTACCCCATCCTTACCCCTGGCAACTGCCTCTCTGTTCTTCTTTCTGTAACATTTGTTATTCTAAGAATGTTCTGTAAGTGAGACAGCACATTGCCTCAGGGTTGGCTTTTTTTCTTTTCTTTCATTTTTTTTTTTTTCATTTTTTGAGACAGAGTTTCTCTGTATAGCCCTGGCTGTCCTAGAACTCACTCTGTAGACCAGCCAGGCTGGCCTCGAACTCAGAAATCTGCTTGCCTCTGCCTCCCAAGTACTGGGGTTAAAGGTGTGCACCACCACTGCCCGACGGGGTTGGCTTTTTTCATTCAGCACTGTTCTCCTAATTTCTGAGACATTGGTCCTTAATGTGGTCATGCCCAAGTGTAGTCATTTTAGTATTATTTTAAAATCAAATTACAAGCTACAGCCTCATTTATGCATATATATGTATATAATATGTTTCTTTGAGTTCTGTCTTTCAGTCACTATATAATAGAAGCATTCTTTTTCTGAGTTTCTTTGCTGAAAATGGAATGGAGTCATGCAATAAAAGACCTCATTCCCTCCACACAGTGTCCCTGAACAACAAAGCATAGTAAGTCTAGTATTTATAAAGATTGTTTGATTTGGGCTAGAAATCTACAAAGCAGGAGAAAATTACATTAATATGAAATCCTATAAAATATCAACTACTGAAATTTGTCGAGAATAGCAACTGATCTCAGAATTTTATTTGGTTAAAGTAAACCAAATAAATTACTATTTAGTAATTTTATTCATTATAGACTTTAAGCACAGTTTAACACTAAACTGGTCCACTGCTCACTTCACTGTTAATAATTTGAGGCCTGCTAAATCTCTTACTCAATAGGCCCTTCTTATTAAAGAAAACTATTTTTAAAACACTATAAAAAATGTCAACTGCATGTACATAAAATGGTATGATTACGATAAATCCCAGTGTACCCAGCCACACACAGTCTTGTTTTAATATGTTCCCATCTTCTACCCACCAATATTTTTAAATGAATCTCTAAGATGTCATATGAGATTTATTCACCATTATTTCATTATGTGTCTTTAATAAAGATAGATTCATGTGGCTGGAAGTGAAAAGTAACTCCTATTTTCAGGAACTCAATTCAGTTGTCAGATTTCAAATTCTCTCCTATCTATCTGTCTGTCTGTCCATCTGTCCATCCACCCACCCATCCATCTATCCATCCATCCATCCATCTATCCATTTATCCATCCATCCACCCATCCATCCACCCACCCATTCACCCATCCATCTATCTATCCACCCATCCATCCACCCACCCATCCATCCACCTATCCATCCATCAATCTACCCACCCACCCATCCATCCATCCACTCACCCACCCATCTATCCACCCACCCACCCATCCATCCACCCATCTATCCATCCATCCATCTATCCATCCATCCACCCACCCACCCATCTACCCATCCATCTATCTATCCACCCATCCACTCATCCATCCATCCACCCACCCATCCACCCATCCATCTATCTATCCACCCATCCATCCACCTATCCATCCATCTATCCATCCACCGATCCATCCATCCACCCATCCACCCATCCATCTATCTATCCACCCATCCATCCACCCACCCACCCATTCACCCATCCATCCATCCATCCACCCACCCATCCACCCACCCATCCATCTACCCACCCATCCATCCATCCATCCACTCACCCACCCATCTATCCACCCACCCACCCATCCATCCACCCATCCATCTATCCATCTATCCATCTATCCATCCACCCATCCATCCATCCATCCATCCATCCATCCATCCATCTATCCATACATTCATCCATCCATCTACCTACCTATCTATCCATCCACCCATCCATCTATCCATCTATCCATCTATCCATCCATCCATCCATCCACTCATCCACCCACCCATCCACCCATCTATCCATCCATCCATCCATCCATCCATCCATCCATCCATCCACCCACCCATCCATCCATCCACCCACCCACCCATCCACCCATCCATCTACCC
>NW_022196898.1:43783080-43787789 GCF_008632895.1 Mastomys coucha | reverse complement strand
CTTCATTGTTTGAGTCTAGACTAAAGTAAGGACCACTTACCAAACCTCACTTGTCGATATGCTGCGTTTCCCTGATTTCCTATAGGACCTCTTCTCCCAAGCAGCAGTTATGTTTTCTGAAGACTCCATCTTTTTGATGTCATCAACGCAGGGGAGTTCTATATACTCCTTCAAGTTAAAAATGTCCCTTTATCCATGTGAGTCTGTAAGTGGATAAAGAACCTGAAATGGATTAAGTTTTGATTTCTGTTTTGGCAAGAATACAAAATAGGTGATTCTGTATAGTTTCCTTGGTTGTTTCTTCTGGTAATATTTTTAGTGAAATTAGTGTTTACAGGCAATTCAGTGAGGAGTTGGAAGGTGAAGTATTCTATCATTCACATTTCATGAGGTTTTTAGATGAAAATGTTTCTATAAAAACTCCCCTCATCTTTTTTTTTTTTTTTCAAATTTTTTCGAGACAGAGTTTCTCTGTATAGCCCTGGCTGCCTGGAACTTACTCTATAGACCAGGCTGGCTTCGAACTCAGAAATACACCTGCCTCTGCCTCCCAAGTGCTGGGATTAAAGGCATGCACCACCACCACCTGGCTCCCCTCTTGCATATAAAAGAGCGGAGAAAAGTTTGCTTTATTCCTGTTGTTACCATCTAAGGTAATTATTTGAATTTGTAGTGTCTTCTGATGTCTTCAGTGATGGTCTTTTTAAAAAACAACTTGGGAATCCTTTGGGTATTAATTTGGGAATTTAAACATATTTGTGCTTATTCCAGCCTAAAGCTATATGGCTTTGCTTTGTGCCTCACTATGTGCCAAACTTCACTGATTCTTTAGGCTTTACCCTAGCCTGTTTACATCTAATTGCAGCAAAACTGATGCTGTTTGAGTCAGTGCACTATGTCTGTTTCAGATTTCAGTAATGTGATCAGCAAGAGTGATGTAAAGTCGCTGGCTGAAGCTGACGAGCAGGAAGTTGTGGCTGAAGTTCAGGTAAAGGTGTGGGTCCTGGAGCAGCCCTGGGGTGGGCCCTGTTAAAAGATTTTAGTCTAAAAATAAGGAAGGGGCTGTCTGGCCAGACAAAATCGATGCACACACACCAGACTAGGCTTATATTTAGAAACTTTGCAGGAGGTTCTAAATTGGATAGAAAGAGAAGTCATGGAATCAGCAGGAGGGAGCAGAGGGGCTGATTCACTGGAGGGACGAGTCAGGTGTGCTCCTTGTCAGTTCATGATAGTTCCTGGGCCTTACTTTGAACACTTTCATCAGTAAGACTGCGCGTGAGTGGGAGAGAAGAGGAATCAAAGTCTGAGTGAGGGTTCCTCATGCTCTGGTGGAGGGACTTATAACTTGGGAACTAATAACCAGCCTTTGTCACTAAGGTACAACTTAGAGTCTCCTCATCATTTATTTTATATGCTATATGATATATAACATTAGCATGTATACTGTCATTTTTTTCCTACTTGAATAGTTCAGTGTTCTTGAATACATTTATCATAAATATTTGACATTTATCACATGAAAAGTACTGTATTCATAGGCAAAAAATGAAGTAATTTTGACTTTTTCAATAAGGTGTTCTAGGTGATAGAATATATGAAAAGAATGATTTATTTTAAATCATTGTCGCACATAAGAATACACTTGGCAATTAATATGGTGTATCCTACAGCAGTGTTTTGCTTTTTACTAATTGAAAATTTACTTTGGTGTGTATACTTCAGCTTTTTAAAAGAACATTTATCATTGATGTATTTATAATTAGTTCAGTTCCACCATACTGACCATTGCTACTCACTTGAACATCTTGTACAATAGCACTCAATATAGCTGCAGTCCATAGCACTCAGTACAGCTGCAGTCCATAGCACTCAGTACAGCTGCAGTCCATAGTACTCAGTACAGCTGCAATCCATAGCACTCAGTACAGCTGCAGTCCATAGCACTCAGTACAGCTGCAGTCCATAGCACTCAGTACAGCTGCAGTCCATAGCACTCAATATAGCTGCAGTCCATAGCACTCAGTACAGCTGCTGCAGTCCATAGCACTCAGTACAGCTGCTGCAGTCCATAGCACTCAGTACAGCTGCAGTCCATAGCACTCAGTATAGCTGCAGTCCATAGCACTCAGTACAGCTGCAGTCCATAGTACTCAGCACAGCTGAAGTCCATAGCACTCAGTACAGCTGCTGCAGTCCATAGTACTCAGTACAGCTGCAGTCCATGAACTGATTAATCTTGATGCTTTTCATTTGCAGGAATTTTATGGTGATTATATTGCGGTGAATCCACATTTGTTTTCCCTCAATATTTTGGGTTGCTGTCAGGTATGTAAGGCAAAGATTTTCAAAATATTAATCAAGTGGAAATTAATTCAAGTAATGAGTTAATAGAGAAAAATAAAATATTTTCTTTTAATGTTTTTAACCAAAAGGGTCGAAATTGGGATCCAGCACAGCTATCCAGAACAACTCAAGGGCTGACAGCTCTCCTTTTGTCTCTGAAGAAGTGCCCCATGATTCGTTATCAGCTTTCATCAGAGGCTGCCAAGAGACTGGGAGAGTGTGTTAAGGTATAGTATTCCCTGTCCCCGGCTCTAAAACCTCAAGGCTAGTCATTTCCCTGTAATAGTTTATCTGAAATGCCAGGTATGGTGGTGCCTGCCTTGGCAGGAAGATCTCTGTGAGTTCAAGGCCTGGTCTCCATAGCAAGTTCCAGGCCAGACATGGCTACACAGTGAGACCCTGTCTCAAAATAAGTAAAATAAATCAATAAATAGATGAGAGGAAGAAGAAAGTAAGGAAGCAAAAGATGTGATATATTAGTTTTATTGGCAAAGAAGTATGACTATATAACTCAAAATAATAAAAAGGAACTGATTAGCACCAACACCCTTAGGTTATCCTAAGAAATGTACACAGCTATTTAACTTTAGGGGCCCAACTGATCACTTGTAAAGTAGGGTTTCAAGGCCCGACTTCTTAAATGGCATGCTATGGGAGGCCCATGCGGGTGGGAAAACTGCACACTGCGTTTTTATTCACCTGTCCTCTCTGCTTGCAGCTAACTGCTTAACCAGTCCACTCTTCTCTTCCATCCTCAGCAAGTGATAAGTAAAGAGTACGAACTCTTTGAATTCCGGCGGACAGAGGTTCCTCCGCTGCTTCTCATTCTGGATCGCTGCGATGATGCCATCACCCCACTGCTCAACCAGGTGCAGAGCCTTTGTTAGCAGAGAGAAGGATGGTTTTGTGTGGTGCACGTTACCACGCAAATATGGAAACACCATCCATCCTACCCATCCCCTTGCTTTCAGCAGTTCTTGGTTTGTGCCGTACATTCTGTGGTGTGTTAGTGTCCTGTTGTTTGTGCTGGCTTCTACCTCTTTCGTCCTGTCCCTCCTGCTGCTGTCCCTCTGTCATCAAGGCAGCGTCTAAGCTCTGGACTCCACTTCCCAGGGTCCCCTTTTCTGACTTTCCTGCTCGAGCATTGGTCTAACCCCAATCTCTTGCAGTAACAGTAAAACAGGCATCCATTCAATTTCTTCTTTGATTTTTCTTCAACCTGCATTCTACAAAACCAAGATTTTTATGGACTACTCGCAGCTTACAGCTCCTGGCCTAAAAACCTCTGTTGTTCCCATTTACTCACTGGGTTAAAAACAGTCTCCTGATTGTGGCACCCAAGCACATTCAGGATGTGTACCGCACAGTTTCCTGCCATTGTGCTTTCAGTGTGACTGCTGTCTAAGCGTGGAGGTGTGTGGGATGCCTTCTCTTCCCCATTTCACCTATCAAAACATTTCTCCCTGGAAACCACTGAGAAACCAGAGAGCAGACAGGGTTTACTTTCTCCCTCAGGTTGTGGAAAATTTGTCTCTTCTGCCTCATGCTGCACTTGCCAAGTTGCATCTTTGGTGGTTTTGACAGTCTTGGATAACACTCCTAAGGTAGCCTGTGTCCCCTCATGCTTATTCTTCTGCAAGTTAAGTGGTTCCTTGTATGTAGCTCTGCGCTATGTGTGGTGATTTTTGGATTTAGAGGGAAAGCTGTCTTCTCAGTGTCAGTTTCTCTCAGCATATAGTAATGGCAGTGCCAAGGCTAACCCACTGTGGAAGGAAGCCCCTCTGTAGAATAAGGTACCATCTGGCCACGAAAGGAACTTGATAGCAAAGACAAACAAACAAGGGATGGAGAGAGAAATCTAGAGAAATGGCTCAGTAGATAAGAGCACATACTGCTCTTGCAAAGGACTTGGCCCAACCCCAGTGCTTTTACAGCCACTTTTAACTCCTGTTGCAATGAATCTGACACCCCACCTGGATTTTGTAGGCAGTAAATACACTCATGCACAAACCCACATTCAAACATAAATAATTAAAAATAAAAGTAAAATATTTTTTAAAAAGCAAAAAGAAAAGTAATAATCTATAATTCTGTGTCCCAAAGAAAAACAGATTTCACTGAACCTTTAGTTGTGTGTTCTGATCTAGGTATTGTATGTAAAGGTTAAAAGAAAGAGTCTCTTGTCCTAAAAACAAAACAAAACAAAACAAAAACCCCTGTGTCCTAAAAGAAGGAGAAACCAGATTTTCCTTGTAGAGTAAGCGCTGTGGACAAACCTCGGTGGCTCTGTCCGCTTGGCTGTACTCACTGGAAATGCTCAGAGTGCTGGCTTACTCACTGGAAATGCTCAGAGTGCTGGCTTA
>NW_022196898.1:43770434-43782308 GCF_008632895.1 Mastomys coucha | reverse complement strand
CTTACTCACTGGAAATGCTCAGAGTGCTGGCTTACTCACTGGAAATGCTCAGAGTGCTGGCTTACTCAGGGTCCTCTTGTCAAATCTGTATTTTTGCTGTTGCTTGTTTTAATTTGTTCTGGAGGTTGAAAATGCCTTTACTTTTCCTTTTTTCTTTTATGTGTTTTGGGTGTTTTGCCTGTGTATGTATCTTTGCACCACCCCTGTGCCTGTCACCATTGAAGGCCAGAAAAGCACTGGATCCCCTGGAACTGGATTTATAGACAGTTGAGAACCACTGTGTAGGTGCTAGGATCGGAGCTTCATGTCCTTTGGAAAAGCAGCTAGTGTTTTAAACTACAATCTTTCTAGTCCTTTGACAAATCTTTCAGGCAATAAAACACCTTCTTTTGGGCTAAAGGTGGCTCAGTGTTAAGAGTACTCGAAAAACCAAAAAAAAAAAAAAAAAAAAAAAAAAAAAAAAAAAAAATAGTACTGATTGCTCTTCAAGATGACCCAAGTTAATTTCCAGTAGGATCCAGTGCCCTCTTTGGCTTCCAAGGGCATCTACACACATGTCTCACACACACACACACACACACACACATAAACAAAGTTTAAAGTACTCTCCTTTATTACATCTTAAATTCTTTTTTTAAAAAATGTGGGTGCTTTACCTAAATGTATGTTTGTGCAACATGAGTGTGCCTGGTGCTCATGAGGCCAGAGAGAGAACTGAGCCCCTGGGACTGGAGCTGCAGACAGTCATGAGCTGCCACATGGTGCCACATGGTGCTGGGAACTGAACCTGGTCCTCGAAGAACAGCCAATGCTCTTAACCACTGAGCCACCTCTGCAGCCCCTTAAATTACTTCTTAATAAGTTTAGTTGTAAATATATGTATAAACATCTCTAGCATTTGTATTCTAGATGTAGTAATAACTTGCTAAAAGATACTTAATTTTGTAAAAATAGTCTCCATAAATGGTGAGAATGCAAACCTTTGGCATTTCACCTTTCTGGTTTTTAACCAAACAAATTTACATTTTTGAAGGCTGTAAATCAATCCTTCACAATTCATACTCAGTTAAAAACATAAAATAAAATGGATCCAAGGCAAGTGTCTGATTATGTCAGGGTTTTGATTAACCCACAAGGGTTTTTCTGATAATATTAGTGTTCCCAGGATAAATAGAGCACCATTCAGATCTGCAAGAACACACTTCTCAGGCAGCAGAGAACCACAGAAGCGTGCAGGAACTGGTGCAGCTTGTAACCACACTACCAACATAGCCCTATCTGGGAAGCCAAACTATGCTCTTTTCACAGGCGAAATCAGAGCTAAGGTAGCTACAATCACTCTTAATTCACAGGTGAAATCAGAGCTAAGGTAGCTACAATCACAATTCACAGACGAAATCAGAGCTATGGTAGCTACAATCACTTTCTATCAGGAGTATTAATCTTGTTGCATTTTCTCTAAAGTATGAAATGTAGAAGTATTTTGACTATTTGAGTGTTTAAGCAATTAAAGTGACAGTCTTAATACTTACTAGAGAACAAAGTATTAATACAAATATGAACTAAATAGGAACTTGATGGGAAGCAGGCTACTTACTAAATATGCCATGGCTCTTTGTTTCCTAGACACTTGATATTTCCATGTTTTGTCACTTGACAGTTCTTTGTTTTACTTCTTTAGTGGACATATCAGGCCATGGTCCATGAACTACTGGGCATAAACAACAACCGGATTGATCTTTCCAGAGTGCCAGGAATCAGCAAAGACTTACGAGAGGTGGTCCTGTCTGCTGAAAATGATGAATTCTATGCTAATGTAGGTGCTTTAAGTTTTCAGTTGTTCTCATGTAGAGTATCAGTACTGGCTTATGAGATCGGGATGCATAAGGTCTCTGTATGAAAGGACAGCAGGATCCCTGCAGCTAGGCTGCATCTCAGAGTGGCCAAGACTTGGTGCTGGCCTTGGATGTATGATCACATAGATACTGACTTCTGGTCATAGCAGCTGACTCCATTCTGGTAGCTCTGTGAGAATGCTAATGGTATTCATCACTAGTGTCCTGGCTAATATCCAGACTTGGTAATTAAAATGGAATTTGTCTTTCAACTTTGTTCAGAATTCTTCTTCACTTCTTTCATGATATCCAAAAACCAGACTAGTTTTGAACTTTACTTCTGAATTCCATTTTCACAGAACATGTACCTGAACTTCGCCGAGATTGGTAGCAATATTAAGAATCTCATGGAAGACTTCCAGAAGAGGAGACCAAAAGAGCAGCAAAAGCTAGAATCCATAGCAGATATGAAGGTACATCATAGGTGTAGATGACTGATATATGACGCTTTAGACTATTGATGTAGGCATCATCTCTGCAATATTCCAGGTCTAATTTCCACCACGACCCTTTATATATGACACTTTAGACTGTTGACGGAGGCATAGCTTCTGGAATATTCCAGATCTGATTTCTACCATGATTCTTGGCTTGTTTTTGAGTCTCATAGAACTGGCTGGCAATTGCTACGTAGCTCATGCTAGCCTGAAGCTTAGGAGGTCTTGCCTTCATCTCCCAGGTGTTGAAATTCCAGGTATGGGTTATCATGCCCAGCTAGCTTCTTATTTGTGTGTGCTTTGCAATGTTCTATTTTGGTTTTGATACAGTATTTATTACTTTAGACCATACTGTACCTGTACAGACCTGACTAGTCTAGAAGCCATGGCAGTACTGTACCTCAGCCCACAGAGTGCTATAAGTCACTGTTTAAGTGGAGCCATTTTCTGTGAGTTTTTCTTTAATTAATAGCTTGGTGACACATCCATCATAAATCATGTGTCTCTCTCCATTCTCAGTTATGACTGGCCTCCATAAAGACCACAAGGATATGGGCCAGCTTTTCTCTTCCTTTTTTTGTTTGTTTATTTGTTTGTTTGTTTGTTTTTGAGACAGAGTTTCTCTGAATAGCCCAGGCTATCCAGCCCAGGCTGTCCTGGAACTGGCTTTGTAGACTAGGCTGGCCTTGAACTCAGAGATCCACCTGCCTCTCTGCCTCTGAGTGCTGGGATCAAAAGCATGTGCCATCATGCCTAGCTTACAGGTTTTTTTGTTTTTGTTTTTGGTTTTTACAAATGCATATTCTTAGTCAGAATGTAACACCATCTTCCATTAATGTTTCTTCCATGGCAGGCCTTTGTTGAAAATTATCCACAGTTCAAAAAGATGTCTGGAACTGTCTCAAAGCACGTGACAGTGGTCGGAGAACTGTCTCGGTTGGTCAGTGAGCGAAATCTGCTGGAGGTTTCAGAAGTTGAGCAAGAATTGGCCTGTCAGAATGACCATTCTAGTGCTCTTCAGGTCAGTGTAACTGTGTGAGGACCTACTGTGTGTGGGCACTGTGCTGGGCAGAGGAAGCACATTTAAGATGGATATAAACCAGGTGTGACAACCCCCAACTATAATCCCAGAACTTCTGAGCTGAGGCTGGAGGATCACAAGTTAAACCTGAATATGCAACTTAGTGAGTGAAACCCTGTCTCAAAATAAGTAAAAGATAGATGATGATGTAGCCCTCTGTCCAATTCCCAGTACCACTGAAGAAGGATTAGTCACCAGGAATTGCTGTTCATTTCACAGACATGCTAACAGGCTACATATAAATGCTGTGACAAGGACTTAGAGGAAGAGAGGTGAATAGGACACCATCCTCCCTGCAGGGTGTTCATACTATAAGAAGGAAGAAAGCAATGTGAAAGAATTGTGGGTGGCAGAGATGGTTCAGAAGGTAAAGCATTAATGTTCAAGCATGAGGTCTAAGTTCACATCTTCAGCACCCACATAAAAGGCTGGGTGTGGTGCTGTACATTTGTAATCCGTGCATTAGGAAACAGAGAGACAGACAGATCATGGGGCTTAATGGCCAGCCAGTCTAGCCAGTTCAGTTCCTTATCTCTCTCTCTCTCTCTCTCTCTCTCTCTCTCTCTCTCTCTCTCTCTCTTTCACACACACACACACACACACACACACACACACACACACACACACGAGAGACAGAAGAACATGACCAGGTTGTGCTATTGAAAGGTTGAGCTTCAGTTTTAAAAATGATGGGAGTCCCCAGAGGATCTTAAAAGAAATGTTATATAATCAGACCTTAATCTCAGGAAATATATAGTCTGGTTGAACAGACACACACACATACACACACACACACACACAAAAAGAAATGACATAGTGTTTCTGGATACTGCGTAAGTCAGAACTGTGTTTCTGACCATAAATAGACAAGGTTCTTTGGAAGCTTCCATGTTTGGATGGGCCGCAAGGAATGATTAGAATTGGGAAGGAGGATTTCTGTCAGGAACAACAACAAAGCAAAGGCACATTGGTATGCAGGAAATAATAAACAGTTTGGCCCATTGAGAGTGGGTGTGAAAGAGAAATAGGAGGTAAAATTGAGTTGGCAAGCAGGAATCTCCTTAAGCCCCATGTCAGAGGAGTCTACTCACTGAGCTAGGCAGAGACCTGTTGTGGATCTTAGATGAAAGTCAGTGGTGCAAGGCAGGACTGTAGAACAGAGCCTGTTCAGAATGCATGAGAGGGGAAAAGACTGATGTTAGGGGGCCTGTAGACTCACAGTGACCATAACAGATAGTTAGAGGTAAGCCTAGGAGTCAGGGAGAACAGAGGAAACACTCAATGACACATACAGATGAGACAGGAAGAGCAGATCAGAGGTAACTCCAGGGTTCCCAATAAACGCTGGAATGATTCTGTCAAAATGACAGGAAGCAAAAATGACTCATCTGTACAGGATGCCATTGAAGAAAGATAATTTAGGAATAAGTCCTTTGAGGTAGTAATTGCTGAGCTACTTACAAGAATCACATTCCTCATTGATAGGGCCCCATATTCTAAAACTTACCTTCTCTTCCTCTACCGAGTTCAGTGAAGCCCCCTAGGCACACTGGACACAGCAGGCTTCGGGATTATACTGCCCTAGCTTTGGTGAATATCCTTTACACCAAAGTTTTGGAAAAGTTTGCCCATATGGTAGGATAGCAACCTTAAGTTTCCATGTTGCAATGAGGATTTGAGGTGACACATAGGATGCTTGGTGACATTGGTTCCTCACCATAAGACATTTTTTATATACAGCAGAATCAAATGGGAGCAGTGCATATGGGTGCTCCAGTCCTCCACAGTCTTTATTGGCATCTACAAGTCTTGCTTTTAAGTTTTAAACATTTATCAGGATTTTCTGAAAACACCAACATTTAAAAAGTTAGAAGGTTGTTTGTTTTATACTTATATGATGTAACTCATCATCATTTTAATATTGTCCATGGCTCCTAAATCTTCATAAAGAATTCTGTTCTTGAGACTGACATTTCTTAATTCATAGGTAGATTGTAAAAATCGGTTGAACAAGGTGTATAGTAAAGCCTGAGTCTGCTAGCAATGGCATGTACCCTTACAGGTTTTCCTAAGCCATGTGTGCACATCTCTTTTATGTTTGAGATAGGGTCTCACTATATAGCCATGCTGGCCTAGAACTTACTATATAGGCCAAGTTGGCCTTGAACTCACAGAGATCCACCTGCTGCTGCCTCCTGCATGCTGGATATATGTCTTTTTTAATTCAAGTGGTACCATACTCTACAGAAAGCTGCATTTGTTTTCTCACTTAACCATATATCTAAGAGACTGTTTGAGGTGAGAACCTTCAGTCTTAATGGCTTTTGATTTTATTTTCTTAATAATTTGTTTATTCTTTGACAAGTTCATACTTGTATATAATGAGTTTTACTCCTCTCTTTACCCCTCCATTCTTCTCCTACCCTTACCAAGCCCTTTCTTCTTCCAGACAAACCCTCTCCCACTTTCGTGGCTTTTGTCCTGTTTTGCTGGGTTTAGTGAGCTGCTGAATTTAGTGTTCTTGCATGAACATAGCTTGTGAGGTCTTCACTGGGACTTGAACAACTTAGCAATACCTACACAACTGAAGAAAATGGCTCCCTACTCCCAACCTCCAGCAACCCTTAACTACCAATAGCTACCTGAGGAAGGATAAAGTCTCCCGAGAGCCCCTCTATCCAAGTGACATGCTATAGGGCTCCATCTTTAAATAGTCTTGTGCAGACAAGCACAAAAGACAGCATTTCATGGCACTCTTCCTGCCTCCAGCTTGCATTCTCACATACATGTGTGTGTGTCTGTCCATGTGTCTGTGTCCATGTCTAATGTGTTTTGTGGGTGCATGTGCCATAGTATGCATGTGGAAATCAAAGGACAAGTTCATGGAGTTGGTTCTTTCCTAGTTTTTCATGGTGCCTTGGGATCAAACTCAGGTCACCAGGCCTATACAGCAAGCACTTTTGCCTGATAAGTCACCTTGTCAGACCCCAACTCTTACATTCTTCTCACCCCTTCCACAGTGTCCAGAGCTCTGAACCTTGAAGGACAGGAGTAAGCACTCAGCAGCTACTTAACTCGCAGCACTTTGACCTGTTGTGAGTCTTTGTATTAGCCACCTTGGGGTTCATTTTCAATCATTGTAAGTTATCTTTTGCAAAGATATAAAATAAAACATTTAACCTAGCCAACTTACTTTAAATAATATCCCCATCAGCAATAGTTTGAAGTTGTTTTGTTAGCCTGTTAAAAGTGTCCCTGTGTTATTTCAATGAACTTGGTTTTCTGCCCCTTTCTAAATAAAAATAAAATTTTATATTTAACTAAATTTAAATTTCCATGTTTAGTGTAAATTTAGTGTCTGATATTTTCCTTCATAAAGATAGACCCAAAGTTAGTCAGTAGTCAGCTTTGTTTCCTGTTTTTATTTACATCTCTTTGCCATATGGAAACCAGTTAGGAAAGTTGTTAGAGTCCTCTTTACAGGAAGCTTCAGTTTGCTACTGTTTAAAAACCTGCGAAGTCTCGCCTAGGCATGGCAGGAAGCTGCAGTCCCCGTACTCAGGGCTGTAAGGCAAAAGGATCGCCAGGAGTTTGAGGCCAGCCTGGGCTAAGGAGGAGACCTTGTCTGAAGAACAAACAAATGGAAAGGAACTCTAATTATGAACTGATCACTATTGTGGAACTTATTTTTCAAGATTTCTTGTGTAGGGTGATAGGGTTTTACAGTCAGCGGTAGTTTGTGCTTTCCTAAGCACAGAGGAATTCTTTGCAACGTGATTTAAATAGTCCATAAAGGGAACTTTTGTTTGATAATGAGTGGATGCCAGGGGCCTGACCCCTAGATGACTCGACCTTAGATAGCATATGTCATGAAGCCATGAGCTAAGGTTCTGAATAGAGCTAGGATTCGCTTTATTGAATAGTAAGTGTACCATGGTAAGAAAAAAAGCTCATATATCCCATTTAAAAATTAAGTATAAATTCCTTCCACTTCTAACCAATTTTATACAAACTATCAGGAATTTGATTTAGGAAGAATTTCATTAGAAACAAAGTATAGTATGCTACCACTGAAGCACACACATGTCCTCGTGGTATGCTACCACTGAAGCACACACATGTCCTCGTGGTATGCTACCACTGAAGCACACGCATGTCCTCGTGGTGTGCTACCACTGAAGCACACGCATGTCCCTCAGAAGGCAGTGCCTAGATTAATGATGAAGATTTTCATGTCATGAAGAAAAATGTCTTTAGAAAGAAAGCAGTCCCCGCCCGCCTGCCCTGTGTTACTGCAGCATTGTTCTTCGTCTGGAAGAAGGACCTGGCCTGTTTACAGCTGTTCCCTGACTTTGGGCAAACCTCAAATCACACTGTTAATGGCGTATAGGGAAGGGAAGAGGAAGAGTCCTGTCTGCAGCCTCAGAGAACTTGAGTTTGGAAATGATTGTTACCTGCTCTAAACACGAGTACTTTGTCTCTAAAATGAGAGGAAATGCTAGCACTTATTACATATGATGACTATCACCAGTATGGGTAGTAATACTTAATAATACTTGTTTTTCTCTTTCATTTTTGCTTGTTTTTATGTTTTTACATTTATTTATTGTGTGCATTGTGCACATGCCGTGTTTAGAAGGCAGTGGGAGTTTGTTCTCCTTCCACCATGTAGGTCCTGGGAATTGAACTCAGGTCATCAGGCATGGTAGCAATCACCTTTTCCTACTAAGCCATCTCATTGGCCCATAGTTGGGTTTTTGTTTTGTTTATTTGGTTTTGTTTTTTTGTTTTTTGTTTTGTTTTATTTTATTTTGTTTTTTGTTTTTGTTTTTGTTTTGAGACAAGTTCTCACTCAACAGCCCAGAGTGGTCTTTACTTTGTAGAAGTCCTCCTTTCTCAGCCTTGAAAGTGTTAGATTACAAGATTGGGCCATCCTGTGCAGCCATGCATCTATGCTTGATGGCACGTGCCTGTAATCCAAGCACCTGAGAGACAGAGCCAGGATCAGGTGGTCTTCAGCTACAGAGTGAGTTTGAGGCCAGCCTGGGCTACATGAGAGTGGGCTGCACTGCTGTCTTAGTGAGGTCAGACCCTGCCCACTTTCTACCATTTTCCAGGTAGATCCTCAGCACATGATCCTGGACTGCTAGGTGAGAGTGATTTTATCACAACAGCTTGCTGAACTGGCTGCTAATCCTGTCTTGCTGTTCTAGTCTGTTGGTTACATTGTTAGTCACTGACTGTTGCACAGCAAGGGAGGGACTCCAGAGACAGAGGGAACTAAACCACAGAAAGGGGGTCCTCATGAACCACTGTGTTCATCTGTTAGTTGTACCGTAACTGGGTGGTTTTATGTCATAAGGAACTTTTGCTGCTTTATGAAAGTTCTGATAGAAGAAAACAGAGAAATAGGCTGACAGTCCGTCAGCCTTAAACAATAGAAAATGCTCAAGATACCAGAAAAGAAGGGCATGTTAACTCCTTTTTGAAACTTGACCTCCAAAAACTGTGTTAGCTTTGCTTTACCTGTTTCTGGATTGTACCTATGGAAGATCAAAATACAAAGAATTTTGTTTTCTTTCATTTTGTTTTCAACAGCCCATCCTTATTTATGTGTTTACTCTGTGTGTGTTGTGGGGGCAGAGGTGTCAGAGAACACTTTGTGGGACTTGGTTCTCTCCTTCTACCATGTGGGTTCTAGAGATCACATTTAGATTATCCAGCTTGGAGGCAAGCATGTGTATCCACTGAGTCATATCGCTGACAGAATACTAACTCCCCTTCCACCCCAGCTTTTTAGTCAAGAGTCTCACTGCGCAGTCTAGGCTGACCTTGAACTTACAGAGATCTGTCTGCCTCCATCTCCCCAATCCTGACCCCCTAAGTACACACTGGTTTTCTGGTTTGCTCTCCATTTGTCCATTGGTCTGTGGTCCTTTTTTTTTTCTCTTCATAGTGGCAAGACTTGAGAATTATAGTGAGAAAAGAAAATCAAACATTTACCACACAAATCCATTATGTTTTTAACAAATAAGTGCACCACTAAGAAACCCCTCTTTTCTGGTTCATACCCTGGTTAGATCTCCATGAGACTTATGCCACCATTAGTCAAATGGACAAGCCAACTAACCTTAAGGGAAATAGTGCAAACTGGAGTCAAAGGATAACACGGGATGGGGGCAAGCAAAGTGCCCTGCTTTCCCAAGGATGGCATAACTGAAGGAATAGCAGGAGCTCAGCTTGAGCCTACACATTTCTTTTCCTAAGAGAATAGCCGCCTAACAGGTCAGAGGAGGCACAGAGTTGAGAAGCAGCGTAAGGAGGGTCTGGTCTGAGCCACGTTCATGAAGGAGCAGCAAAGTCCAGCCAGGAAGTCTAGTGCCAGGGTGAAATCTTCAGGAAGAGAGTGACAAGACTCAAGACACAAGGGGAGGTAGTTAGAAAGGAAGTGGACAGGAAGGGCACAACCCATCACTGCAAACAGTCTGTTTGCACACTAATGTCCACCCATAGTCATGTGGGTTCTTCAAATTTACATAAAGTACAATGGTAGCACAGCCAGAAATTAAGAGGTTAAAATTGGGGTGACTTCAAGGGTAAGAAATCAGACATTGTGTCTGCAGAGGAGCAACAGCAGGGGCCCCAGATGAGACTTCATGTTTTAAATTTTCCAGGTTGGTTGAGAAGGGGCAGAGGAAGTACAAACATAGAGAAAGAAAAAGGGAAGAGGGGAGAAAGAGAGTTCACATTACATGTACATATCTGATAGAGTATGCCCTAAAATGTCTTTTCATTGTGATAGAAAATATTAGACCATTTTAACAGATGTCCTCAGTGGACTCTATGTTGTGGCTATTCTGTAGAAAAGTTACCACAAAAGAAAAAATTAAGGAAATTCTTATGAATGTGATGTCTAAGTGAATTTTTCTCCTTTTTTGATCCCTTAAGGATGATGATGAACATTAACCCAAGAAAACAACACTAGTGATCCCTCTCAGAGAACTTTGTAGAAGAGCTTCCCCTGTGTGATCCTGTCCTTGAGCCTATGTAGACAGGAAGTCTGCACATTGGACATGGCTGCTGAGAGGGCATGTTCTCAGGCTCATGCTGCCTCGGGATGGGATAAGGCCTTAAGGAAGGTCAGCTGTAAAGTACAGCACAGGTCCTAACTATTGTGCCCCAGGACCAGTGTCTTGCTACATTGTCCCGTTTCTCCCTCTGGGTCTCATGTCCCTAGGAATAACAGCCCTGCCCACTCAGCTTTATTGCCTCCCTAGGAAGGCTTCCCTGACTCCTTGCAGCCCTGCGCCTCCCGCTTACGCCTCCCGCCACTTACAGTGACCTTTCCACTTTTGGGATTTGTTGAGGATGATAAAATGCTTATATAGCACTGCGCATTGCTCTTGAAAGGCTTGCATCCTCTAAACCATGTCCTGGGCACAGGTAAAAGCCATGGGGGAAGGATTGTAAGCTGACCGTTTAAAGTCAAACAGAAAGCTATCTAACTTTGTAATTGGAACACTGATAATAATAACAGTCCTAGCCAGACATGGCAGCTCACCTGGAATCCCAACACTTGAAGGCACACACATGAGAAACCCCGCAAGTCCACATAGCAAGTGCTAGCAAGTGCCAGGCCGATCTGGATGACAGGGGGAGACCCTGTCACAAAAAACCAACATACTACATAAAGTAACACCATCACAGCTAGCTCACCAGCGTTTGCACCTGGGAAGAAATCAGCCCATCTCTGCAGCCTTGTGCTTGGAGTTCATGTTTTCTTTAGGCTCTTAAAGTCCTAAAAAATGTTTGCTTTTTATAGAGATTAATTTTTTCAAAACTGAAGATAACAGCTAAGGTTGTCTTCCTCAGTCTGTTTGGGGTTTTGTTTTGTTTTTGTTTGATCGCAATGAAATATCTTGGCATCCTCCTCATTGGCCTTTGCCCTTTGCCCAGGTACTTAGCATGGTGGGAAGTGGGCCAGCTCCTAAAGAAGAACGCTGTAGATTTCTTGCAGAAAGCCTCTGTGTAGGATTGCTGTCCCTTCTTTTGTGGACGTGTTGGCACTGTGTCCTCTTTAATCTTGCGGAAACCTGTTCATGGTGAAATTTGATGTATGAGCCAGTATGTCTTCTGTGTTAGCTGATACATGTTCACATGTTTCAGTTTTACAAAGCTAAAGAACTTTGAAGCAACATGCTTTGTGCCAGAGTGGCTTCTGTTCGTTTCATCCCCCAATGAGGCTATGAACTTGGTGAAGACAGAGATTGACCAGACACAACAGTGCTCTCCCAACAGTGCCTGGCACAGCGCCTTCTGGGGCCTAAAATGTGTTCTTGGCTTAAATTAAGTTATGTGCTCTGCTGTATAATAAATATAGATATAGCCAGGTGGTGGTGGCTCACGCCTTTAATCCCAGCACTTGGGAGGCAGAGGCAGGCCGATTTCTGAGTTCGAGGCC
>NW_022196898.1:43750782-43770396 GCF_008632895.1 Mastomys coucha | reverse complement strand
AAAAAAAAAAAAAAAAAAAAAGAATAAATACAGATATGTGCCATGTAGGAAGGCCCTTAATGTGAGGCTGAGAAAGTCCAGACATGACTTGTTCTGTCCCTTTGCTTCCAGCGCCTGCCTCTTAGATGGGAAGTTCCACATTTTAGAAGTTACCGAGCTGTCACATACACTCGTTTCTCTCCACCATCTTGAGACACCTCTGGTGTTTCTTGGGGACTAAGTTGGACCCGTGTAAGTCTGCCAATTTGTGTCTATTTAGATACAATGGAATGAGCAACACTAAAAGAAAGATGTCTTTAACCAGAAACCGGTCATTTCTGTGTGCTGTATTGATTGCGCTCCTTACACCACCAAGGAGATGATGATTCGGGAAGGGCAAGAGAAATGGTAGCTGACTTCATCTTTCCTAGAGCTATCACACTGGGAATTACTCCTGTGTAGTTCTTCCACTGAATAAGGAGCAGTTGACAATCTGTAGGTGAGACAGGCTGGCATGTGTCAGCTGAGATGCGTCTCTACCACTCTTACACAGGAGACCACTCAAGTCAAAGTGTTGATATTGGTTCTGTCTTTCTTCAGAATGTGAAGAGACTCCTGCAGAATCCAAAAGTCACAGAATTTGATGCAGTTCGCCTGGTGATGCTTTATGCTCTACATTACGAGCGCCACAGCAGCAACAGCCTGCCAGGACTCATAGTGGACCTCAGAAGTAAAGGCGTTGCTGAGAAGTATCGGAAGGTAACCTGATGTGTGTGCTTATGTGTATTTTACTGTAATAGAGATGGTCTCACTCTGCAGCCCTGGGGAAACCTCACCCTTAGGTCCGCCTGTCTCAGCCTCCCAGATGCTAGGACTTCTGCTGTGTACTGGGTTGCTAAAATTCTTTTCCAGGGGAAGATTTAGGCAATGTCTACCACCTCCTCCTATGATCCCAACAACAAAACCAGGCATGGTTCTGCCACAGTTTATTGGGGTTCCTGACAGAGCACAGGTGAGGGGCATGGACGTTCTTCCCCCTGGAAAGCCTTTACCCAGCAGGGATGAGTGCTCCCCATCCTGCAGAGATAGTGTTCCCCTTCTCTAGTTTCCCCCTCCCTGTGTACTCTAGCCCCTTCCTGATGCCATATGCCATTAAGGCAGAGTTGCATACGACAGGTGGTAAGGAGCAGCTGGATAAGCTGGTGAGTGGGGCACACACAGTCACGAAGGCCCCTGAGAGGACTCTTTAGCCAGGGCACAGCTGAGCTCCCTAACAGCAGTTGCTGGGCTCAGAGAACACTCGCTCACATCATAGCACAAAACCCAATTCCAAATTTATATAGTAAGCCCAACCCCAGGAGCCAAGTCCCTTATAGTCTCAGCCCCAACAAAAGATAAATCAAGCTGTTTATTTACAAGGTGCACAGTTCCATCCTCTCGTGTCTTCATTGCCCTAATAAAGTTATTTTTCATGAAATGAGCTTCCTGATACCTAAGCAATAAAGGTTGTTTCTTCTTCTTTTTTCTCTTTTACAGCTTGTGTCTGCAGTTGTTGACTATGGTGGTAAACGGGTTCGAGGAGGCGATCTCTTCAGTCCGAAAGACGCTGTGGCTATTACCAAACAGTTTCTCAAAGGACTGAAGGTACAGTGTTAGTCGCAGCTGACCTGACACAGTCCTAACGGTGTATTCTGGATTGTGAAGCCATGTCCACCCAGTGAAACCACAGCAGACAATCTCTTGAAATGCTGCCTCTGTGCTGCAGTGTGTCTACAGGCAGGAAGCTGAGCGGGAGTGATGGGATGCTTCCAGGAAGCGTGTCCCAGCTCTTTTTCCCATGTTTGTAATTTAAAATTTATTAAGTTCTCTCTCTCTCTCTCTTTCTCTCTCTCTCTCTCTCTCTTTCTCTCTCTCTCTCTCTCTCTCTCTCTGTATTTGTGTGTGTGTGTGTGTGTGTGTATTGGTAGTTTGTGGGGGTTTTTTGGTTGGTTGGTTTTGTTTTTGAGGAGTCTCATATAGGGCAGGCTCGTTTCAAACTCACTATGTGGCCAAGGATGACCTTGAATTTATAATCCTCCAGCTCCCAAGTTCTGGGTGTACATCACCACTACAGCAAGTTTCTGCTGTGCTGGGAATAAAGTCAAGGCACTGTGCATGCTAAGCAAACAGTCTGTGCACTGAACTGCATCTCCAGCCCACAAGCTTCTCTTTGAAGGAAATTAAAGAGAAAACACAAACATCTGTTGTGTTAGGAAGTCAGTCACACAGTCAGAAGACAACAATAAACGTGACTCACTTTCTCCACTTACTAGTGAAGTCTTGCCCAGAGTTAAGATGGTCTTTCCATATAAATTAACATAATCAAGGGAATTCCTTACAGGTGTAATTCTAGAGTCTGTCAGGTTGGCAATACCTTCATGGGACTCTACTAGGCCAGCTTTTTTACTTGGTAGAAAGCTTTTCTAATGGCCCTCATGTTCCTGGGATGGGCGCCTTACCAATGGAGCCACTTCTCTAGCCCCTAGCCTGTTCTTACAGTTTCAGCTTCGCTTCTCATGGGTTTCCTGGTGCTTGTCTACTTCCTGTGGCTTCCCAGCTCCTCTACACAGTCCTTTCCTTTTGTTTCACAAAAGAATGAGATTCAGACAAGATAAAAGATTCCAGAGTTTTAAAATTCCTTGAAAAGTTTATTGAAGCCATATTGAAAATAACTAGCTTTAATTTAGTACTTTTTAAAATAAACTAGTACTTTTGTAAGATTGGAACAGTTTTGTCTAATTCAAATACTTTTTACATATTCTAAAATTCTAGACTGGGATTCACTTGGTGAAGTGATTGCTGCTCAAACCCGAGTCTAGCTCTCCAGAAAATACATAACAGTCAGATACAGTCAGAAAATACATAAAAGTCAGATACAGTCAGAAAATACATAAGTCAGATACAGTCAGAAAATACATAACAGTCAGATGCAGTCAGAAAATACATAACAGTCAAATATAGTCAGAAAATACATAACAGTCAGATACAGTCAGAAAATACATAACAGTCAGATACAGTCAGAAAATACATAACAGTCAGATACAGTCAGAAAATACACAACAGTCAGATACAGTCAGAAAATACATAACAGTCAGATACAGTCAGAAAATACATAACAGTCAAATACAGTCAGAAAATACATAACAGTCAAATACAGTCAGAAAATACATAACAGTCAGATACAGTCAGAAAATACATAACAGTCAGAAAATACATAACAGTCAGATACAGTCATGAGCATCTGTTCCCCACAGTGCTGGAGTGTGTGCAGAGAAGGGGAGGGGCTCCTGAGCTCTGTGGCCAGCCAGTCTAATCAAATCTGTGACACTGGGTTCAAGAAAAGAGCCTGTCTGGGAGAATATGGTAAAGAGCCACTGAGGAGAATGCCCAGTCCTGACTTCTGACATCCATGTGCATGCACACGCATGTGCACCTTTACCCCACATGTGCACATAGACACAAATGTCCTGTTTGGTGCTGTTTGATTTCTATCCAGTTCGCATTTGATTCTATCCCATAAGGCTTCCATTGAGTATATGTCCCTTTTCTGATGTATCATTAACTGTCGTATTGCTAGCTTCCCCAAATAACATGAAAACCATTTCCATATTTTAGGGAGTGGAAAATGTGTATACACAGCACCAGCCTTTCCTGCATGAGACCCTGGACCATCTCATCAAAGGAAAGCTCAAGGAGAACCTCTATCCTTATTTAGGCCCCAGCACACTCAGAGACAGGTAAGGTAAGAAAGATTAGAAATAAAAACTAGGATCACACAACAAGCCAGAGAAACAGGAAGTGCCCAAGATATCCAGATCTTGGCCATGAAGGAAGGGACAGTGGGCACTGCTAAGAGCTGGGTTCCGAAGTCCTGTGATTATAAAAACATCTGAATTCTGCCAGCTGACTCCGTGCTTAAGATGGGGTCCTGGACTTAGCTTGATTTCAGGTTGGTAAATCTGTGAGCAGTGAACTGAGATGTGACGTATGCATCGACTTGGGACCTACAGAAACTAAAGATCTACAGACTGTGTGTCTTTTACATGTTACAAACTGGTCAGTCTTACTTATCAGAGTTCAAGCTTGGTCTGGCATTACAGGCTAAACTCCCTGGTACTGCGGCAGCTGAAATAGTAGGATAGTAAATGCAAGGCCTGCTGAGGCTACAGAGTGAGGTCAAGGCCACAAGCCTGGATGACTTAGACCCTGTTTCAGTTTTTAAACATGTGGGGGAAAGAGGGCTTAAAGTGAAAGGAGATGAGAAAATAACTCAGTGGCACTATTCTTGTCTCCAGGCATACTCTCCATATTCAAAAATTAAAATACTAAAAAAATTTTAAGTTCATACTTAGTCTGAATGAAATATTCCTATGTCCATTGCTGAGAACACACAGCACAGGCATGCATCCCAAAGAGCAGTTTTTTGAGGCTTTAACAACCTGTGTAAGACTTTGCCTTTCAGTAGATTCAAGACTGAAGCTAATCATTTACTAAATGAAGATTTAAATTTATGTCCTTTCTGAGAGGAGTTATCAAAAATTTTCTCTGAACTCTGAAGATTTCTTTATTTCTAGCATATAAATCTGCAGTCTTATTACTCTACCAACTTTCTGGTAATTTGTTACATAACAACAAAAATAGATTAAAAAAACAAAAACTAGAGGAGGCAGCAAAGGTGTTCAACAGGTAAAGGTGCTAAACATCAAGCCTGGCAGCCCGAGTTCCATCTCCAGGGTCGACACAGTGAAGGAACTGAATCCCCAAGTTGTCCTCTGACCTACACACACTCCATGGTTCTGGCGTACTTGTGCTCTCTCTCTCTCTCTCTCTCTCTCTCTCTCTCTCTCTCTCTCTCTCTCTCTCACACACACACACATACACACACACACACACACACACACACACACACACATTCACTCTGACACACAAACAAATAAATAAATGTAATGATAATAAGTTACAGTCACTGAGAAAGGAGGTGTCAGGACCTGCTCCTCATCTCACTGAGACGCTGATTGCTGCCCACTTTGTCATTTCAG
Organism: Mastomys coucha; assembly: GCF_008632895.1. Lineage (NCBI taxonomy): Eukaryota > Metazoa > Chordata > Mammalia > Rodentia > Muridae > Mastomys > Mastomys coucha. Next base: position 43,765,339 of record NW_022196898.1, on the reverse strand, counting down.
GCTGAAGAGTCTTTTGGTTTTGCATGTGTCAGCCTTACATATGAGCTCCCCTGCAAGTCCTGAATCATTTACTTGCTTTGGATTAAAGAAACAGGTGTTTTAGAGGGCCTTAGATTCTCCCCTATATTCTGTATTTTAGCAACATATCAGTTTCCTTATGTGTTCTATGGCATCTGTCTTTTGGCATTTCCAACATTAGTGCCCAAAATAGATTTGCTCTCTGACTGCCAGCCAGAACAGGTTATTACTGGTCTGGGTGAGGATTGGACTTGGCCAAATGTGGCCAGCACACCAGCTGAGAGGCCTAATTAGCAAAGGCCATTTGTGTCCCAGAAGAAGAGGATGACTTTCTTTAGTCAGAACTAATCCAGCCTAAAATTTAAATATATACAAATTCTACCTAGTTAAGAATTATAGTCTTATCATTTTTAAGACATTATATAAAGGGCCCAACATAAACAGTTGGTGTCAGATAGGTAATTTAATGTGAGAATTTTACTGTTGATATAAATCACCTTTTATTTCAACCAGTAATTATCTAACAGCACTGGCAGTTTATTGTATAGATATAATGAAAGTCATAAAATGTTTTGAGATTTATAGGTAACTCTTGTACAGTGTGTGATTTTTTTTTTTAATGAGTCCCTTAAAAAGAAAACTGTTATTTTGTCCAGAATTTGTTTTTTAAATCCAAGGTTAACACCAGATGCTATGGCTGAACATCTGGTGTTAAACTGTGGGACTACAGTCTAGTCACTCAAATAAAATGTCTAAAGATCATGCATTTAGGTCGAGAGATATCAACTGATAAGAAAAATGAAAAGCAGTCCAAATTACTCTCCTATTTGAGAAGATTTTGCCAAACCTTGTTGATAAAAGGAAGCCGTGGGCCAGATGAATGTATTAGTGCACATCAGCAAACCCTCCGTCTTATGAGTCATTGCCAAACAAAGCTCAAAGTGGCGCTCGCTCTCCTCAAATGCTCATTAGCTGTTGCTGTCTGACGCCATTGTCACTGTGATTTAAACATGTATGCAGCTAATTCTGGGGCTTTATTCTTTGATACAACAGATGTTTATTAAATGCTTTCAGAATGTTAAGAATTGCTATAGACACTAGGGCTGTAGAAGTGTCAGGAAAGACATGGGACTTGCCCTTTTAGAACAAAGAAGCAAACAAAAGTGAGGTAGAAGAAAAGTCACCGTGGGGTCAGGGGAGGCCACTTCAGTTAGGCAGAACCTCTCTGAGGTCGTGGCATTTAAAATGGATCCTAAATTTAAAAGTCATGTAATGATCAGAAGAAAAGGTACCCCAAGCAGAGGGAACACCAGAGTACAGGGCTTAAGAAGGGAGAACTTGCCAGAAAGAAGTACACAGTGGGGCTGGGGCAGGGGAAGAATGGATGAACAGATAGATGGGGACTGGGTCACGTGGATCCTGTAGGCTTTGGTAAGGTTTGCTTTTCTTTCTTTCCTTTCTCTTTGGTTTTATAAATATAGGAAGCCAATAATAACACACCAAGCCAAACTATAGTTAATTTTTTTTTTTTTGAGCTAGTCTCACTTTATAACCCTGGCTGGTCTGTAACTTGCTATATAGACCAGGCTGGCCTCAAACTCACAGCAGATCTCTGCCAGCTTCTGCCTCCTTAGTGTTGGGATCAAAGGCTGTGTCACACCCAGCTCCAAATGGTGTTTTAAATGATAACTGTGAGATACTGCATTGCTAGTGGAGAACAAAGAAGCAAGGAGACCCTGGAGGAGGTTGCTTACAGTCAATGAGACTTGGCTAGAAGGAGAGGGGGAAAGAAATCAATCTATTCGAGAAGGTACATGGATAGAGCAAGAGTAACAGAAGTCAAGGATAACTCTCAGGTTTTGAGGAGAAATTAAGAGGTGCCTATTTAATAAAATACAAATGTGACATATTGCTACATGTGGTGCCCCACCTCTGCAATCCCAGCACTAAAGAGCCTGAGACAGAAAGTTGAAGGCTTGCCAAGATCCTATAGTAGGACCTTATGTGAAAAAAATTCTGTATTAAGTTGGGAGTTGATAAGGCAGATCATGTGGACCAGATAGGACCACTGAAGGAGAAAATAAAAGACTGCTCAGAATCCAGCACTGAGCACAGGCTAAGAGCCAGCAGTAAGAACAGGAACCAAGCCGGGCAGTGGTGGCGCGCACATGTAATCCCAACACTTGGGAGGCAGAGGCAGGCAGATTTCTGAGTTCGAGGCAAGCCTGGTCTACAGAGTGAGTTCTAGGACAGCCAGGGCTACACAGAGAAACCCTGTCTCAAAACAAAACAAAAAAAAGAACAGGAACTAAAACAATAGAAAAAAACCTAGAAGCTATGGAGTCCTAAAGGCGCGGTAGAACACGCCCATTCTTCTCTTATGCTGCCTCTCTCCTCTCTGTTCCTCTAAGAGTTGGGCACACCCTACTCTGTCAGATCATTCTGATTTGTCACTTTGTCTGCCTCTCAACTAGACATCACTTTTAAACATGGGTGCTTCCTAAAACAAACTTTACAAACTTCACTATTTGAGGTTAAAGGTGTGTACTAAGGGTGTGTCTACAAAAGGTCTCAGGGTTGAAGAGCTGGGTCAGTGGTTAAGAGCACTTCTTTACTCCCTTTGCAGGGGGCTCAGGTTTGGTTCCTAGCATCCACTTCAGGTGACTGTCTGTAACACAGCTGCCTTCCCCAGCACCTACATCCACATACCACATAAGCCCATCAGGCACACTCACAGACAATGGCACAATTCTTCCTGGAGCATATACAAAACTCTCTAAGATGTGTTCATAGAAAATCAAGATGCTATCATTCCCCATTTTGTGGAAAAATAAACAAGCAAAAATATAACTGTATACCTAAGTGTATCTTAACTATAAATATATAAAACATGTATATAATACATATGTGAATATAGCATGATTTATGAAGCAAGATGTGGGAAACTGCTTAATTACTGCCTCTGTATGTTGAGACAGTGGTTCAATATATTCATGCTTAGCTTCATTAATTACTGTATTATGTATTGTCATATTTAAGTAAGAATTAATTAGTCTTTAAGCTTTTCACATTATTCAACAGCACTTTACAAAGAGTAAGAATTCAATAGCCATTAAATTATGTAAGTAGGAGTAAATATGCCAAAATTTACTGCTGAAAAACTGAAACACAAGAATAAATTTAGTAGATAATTTAATTTTTTGTAGGTTGTCGTTCACTCGATATGAATTCTGCCTCTGCTCCTGCTTAGCCCCACTACCATCTCTGGGCTGTTTCTTGGCCCTGGTCCTTCACATTGAGAAGATGTTCATTTGAGTCATCTTTATAATGGCTCAGGTCTGGTGATAGAACATACCGGCTTTATCAAGGTGCACGACACAGCTGGCCTTCACCAGCTCCTGCATGCGCACTGCTGCAGTATTAGGAAGCACCACAGGACTGTGGCAGTAGGGCAGATGTGCAAAGCCAGAGCACTTGTGTCTTTTAGCCTTAGCCATTTATCTGTGCTCACTGTCTATAAGTAAGGACATAAAGGATGTTGGTCTTCACCGGGCAGTGGTGGCACACGCCTTTAATCCCAGCACTTGGGAGGCAGAGGCAGGCGGATTTCTGAGTTCAAGGCCAGCCTGATCTACAGAGTTCCAGGACAACCAAGGCTATACAGAGAAACCCTGTCTTGGAAAAAAAAAAAAAAAAGGGTGTTGGTCTTTATCCTACAAATGGAATCATTTATTCTCCTATCTGATTATCTTTCCCCACAACCACTGCTTATTTCTGATATGCACACATTTCATAGACTCTTGTTGCAATCACTGCTTTTGTTCTTATAAAAGCCTTTTTCCTGCAGAAAAAAATCAAAAGAACTTTACTCTCTAAGTATATTCAAAATTTTAAACTTTAGGCAGAAGTGCAGGAATCCACAAAGTAGGCTAAGTGCTACATTTGAAAGTTTTTCCTCACTAGCTCATATATAGAAATAATTTCTAGAAATACTATATTTGACTTTTTATTTTTCTAGCAAAATAAGACATAAATTGGGCTCTTAGGATGTCCTATGTAGCAGGAGACAGCGTGGACTTGCTGCTGTTTTCTAACATTTGCTGACTGCTGAATCGGGTTGCTATGGTGAATTACAGTGCACAAAAGATGCACATAGAATTGAACTTGTGTATTCCATCATGTAAAAAAGATTTTCTATAGATTTTACCACTGGTCTCATAGGAACATCTTTTATAATTCATTGGATAAAAGAATAGAAAGGAAGATGTTATGAGATTTTAAAATTTGTTTGTTTTCTATTTGGGACAAGGTCTCACTCTGTAGCTTAGGCTATTCTCCAGATCTCAGCAATCCTCCTGCCTCAGATTCCCAAGTGCTTAGATTTTAAGTATGAGCCACCACACCTAGTTTTTTCAGGAGCTGAAGAGATGACTCAGCAGTTAAGAATACTTGTTTCATGCAGAGGACCCAGGTTCAATTCCCAGCACCCACGTGGTACCTCATAACTGTCTGTAACTCCAGTTCCAGAGGATCTGAAGGCTTCTTGTGGTCTCCATATGTACCAGGTATGCACATGGTGCACAGATAGCATGCAGGCAAACACTCATACACATAAATCTTTTTAAAAGGCTTTTCAGGAACTAGAGAAATGGCTCAGGGGTTAAGAGCACATGTTACCCTTAGAGAACACATGTCTGATTTTCAGCACCCACATGGTGGCTCATAACCATCCATAACTCAAGTTCCAGGGGATCTGAAGCCTTTTTCCAACTTCACCAGCACCAGGCATGTACATGGTACATATACTTTTGGGCAAAACATTTATACATATGCCAGAAAATAAATAAAATCTTTAAAAATTTATTTTTAAAGTTTTTCATAAGTGTTCTTCCTTTAGCCACATTGAATCAGTATCGGGAAGCTCAGAAAAACTTGTATTAATTGTGTCATAGTTGGGACTGGAGAGTTGGCTCAGTGGTTAAGAGCATTGACTGCTTTTCCAAAGGTCCTGAGTTCAATTCCCGGCAGCCACATGGTGGCTCACAACCATCTGTAATGGGACCTGATGCCCTCTTCTGGGGTGTCTGAAGACAGCTATTGTGTACTCACATATAATAAATAAATAAATATTTAGAGGAAGAGAGGAAAAAAAATTCTGTCATAGTCAAATGTGACATAGTCATCCTTGTTAGGTTTATAAGTGAATCAAAGTCTAAGACCCTACTCCTTAATCTAGGCTTTCTGGTTTCTTTATTTGTTTTAAAGGTTTGTGTGTGTGCACACATGTGTCTTGTATGTATTGCACATGTGTGTCCAGGTGCACCTGTGCATGCATGCAGAGGCTAGAAAGGGATGGTAGGTTCCCCTTCTACTATTGTCTACCTGCTCTTTTGAGACAGGATGTCTCTTGAACCTAGGGTTCCTCCTGTCTCCACCTGTTTTAGAACTGAAGTTACAATGCATGTATGAGGCACCCAGATTGTTATGTGTGCGCTGAGATCTAAACTCTGGTCCTCATATTTGTGCAGCAACACTCTTAACTACTGAGCCATCTGTCCAGCTCCACAGCTAGCTGCTGTGCTTACAGTCTGCATAGCCTACATCAGAGGGCAGCTACAGACACCAGCACTGTTTTTCAGCATGCTTTCTTTGCCTGCTTGGCAGCTTTTTTGATTTACCAGATCAGGAGCTCAGAATACAAGTGTTCCGATCTGACTCCCCTCATCAGTCACTGTATTCCCTGGAAGGCAGGAAATCCTGTCCTAAGAATTGGTGCAATCCATCAGCATTTGTTTATTCAAACTCACACTGCTTGATGGACCTCAGAGTAGAGCACTGCACAAGAAATCTTATGGTAAAAGACCTACTCATTTTCTGAGAATATGATGTGTCTGTCCTCTCTGTTCTGTGTCCTCTTGCATCAGCTCCAGTCCTGAGGGCTCTCACTTGACTACCTTAGCCAGTCCTAATCACTCCCAGAGGCCCCTCCTCTAAGCTGCTCTCCTCCTAACACCTCGCAATGGGGATTACATTTCAGTATGTCTGTCAGCCCTGGGGGACACCCTCAAACCATAGTGGGCAGCTACTGCCTACATGTGACTAATATTACTGCAGTTAAAATTTTAATTACGTCAATTTAAATCATCACATTTGGAAGAGCGCTAGAGGATGTGTGTAGATTATGAAGTGGCTCAGTGGCTAGACTCTGAACATGTTAGTGAAAGGCTAGGGTGATGAAATAAAGCTACCTAGGGAGCTCGGGAAATGGCCACTAATAGAGTAGGGGAAAGCTGAGAACATAATGTCCTAGAAACTGGAGAGAGTTTATCCAGGAGAAGCAGATAATCAGCTTGTCAAATGCTGCTAGCAGATCAAGTAAGACAGAGACTAAAGGACAGTTATTTGGAATTAACAATGTGGTTTAACTCTGACAACAGAAGTTACTTAGTGGAGTCCAGAGACAAGCTACCTAAGATTAGCTTAAGATGGAATGACCAGATCATAATAATAAGTCACAATGAGACTCTGCTTTGTCACCTACACATTTAGAGGGACCAACAGCTTTTAAATACATGGTTCTGACACGTGGGGAACAGGCAGTCTTCTGGATTGCTGCTGTGATGGCACATACAAAACAGCTAGGGGTGCCCTCTCACAAAAATGACAGGGCCTCACTGTAAGCCTTAACTTGCTATGTGGACCAGATTGGCCTGGAACACACAGAGATCTGCTTGTCTCTACCTCCCCAGTGCTGACATTAAAGGCATGTACCACCATGCCCAATTTAAAAAATTTTTTAAAATGATTTGATGTTTTTATATGTATGCATGTTTGCCTGTATATAAGTGCACCACATGTGTGCCTGGTGCCCACAGGGCCAGAGAGGATGTTGGATCCTTGGAAACTGGAGTTGCAGATGATTGTGAGCCACCATGTGGGTTCTGGGAACTGAAGCTTGGTCCTCCACAAAAGCAGCAACTGCCTTTAACCACCAGGCCATCTTTCCATCTCCCTCTCTCAAGTTTTTAAATGTATAATATGGAAGCTGGCAAGACAGCAAAGGAATCTGCTGCCAGGCCTGATGACCTGAGATCCCCACACAATGAAAGGAGAGGACCAATTCCCGAAAGTTATCCTTTGCCATCCACACACACTTGGTGCGTACAGGAATGCATGTGCCCCACCCCCAAACACACACAAATTTAAATGTACTATATATCCAAGAGAAAGGTAGGAGCAGAACAGTGTGTACGCAATGCTTTGTGTTTATGTTTCAAAGTGCCACACAGGAGGACACACAAGATGAGCAACAGTGTTCCACCTCTACAGGAATGCTGGGGTGGGGTGGGGAACAGAGGACAGGGATGACACAACAAAAGAGCCACAGTAAAAAAGAAACGTCTTCAGCAGGTTTTGAGTTCCATGCTGTGTGCCTGCCTTTATCTACTTCCAAAGAGTTTGGGGTGTCTTTAACTGTTATAGATTGGCTGGCTCGTTGGCATTTAAATTATACTTACTGATTACTGTATGTGTGAGCAGCACATGTACGGGTTCAGAGGACATCTTGCAGGAGCGTGCTCCCTCCTTCTACCATGTAGGTTCTGGGTATTAAACTTAGACCGTCAGGCTTAGTCATAGGCACTTAATAATAAATAATGACCCAATAATGACCTAATCTTCGTGGCTCTTACTTATTTATTTTTTTATACCATCTCACTAGAGAGCCCTGGTTGGCCTGAAACTCACTACATAACTAGATTAATCTCAAGCCTCCAGATTCCTATGCCTCCCAAGAGCAGGTAATGACCCACATGCACCACCACAAACAACTCCAAAGCTGTGTCTTGTAAAAAAAAAAGTTTATAAAAATCTTTTTGAGTATGTAGCAATATGTAACTCTTAGAGCAGTGTGTCTAGATACATTGTCTGGGTGGTTTTTGTTTTACGGTATTAAGAATGGAACACCCGCCCCTGTTCATGCCAGGATATCCCCAGCCTGTGGTGGGAGTTTTAAATGAAGTTTATTTTAAAAGGTAAATTTAGGGCCTGGAGAGATGACACAATAGTTAACAGCACTGGCTGCTCTTCCAGAGGACCTGGGTTCAACACCCACATGACAGCTCACAACTGTCTGTAACTCCAGTACCAGAGGATCTGACACTTTCTTTCTGGCCTCATGGGCACACACATCCATGGAGACAAAATATCCATGCACATAAAAGAAATATAAATAAATTTATAAAAAATAAGTAAATTTAGTGTTTTAAAGGCAAGATTTTTATCCCAACTCCCAGAGACCTGTCATAATTGGCCCTCTAATTAATTAATTGCAAAATAACTACCTCTTTATATTTTTACATGTTCATATGCTCCACTGGAGAGGTTCTGCAGTTCAAAGACAATCTGAACTTACTCAAATAGCTATGATATCTGATTCTGTCTCCATAAAGTCCTATAAGAGCAAACAATGTCTTGGTTTAATTGCTTCAAGGTAATTTAGAAAGATATATGGAATACAAAGAGGAAATGTGCACTTGCGTTTTCCCATAATCCCATGTAAGTATGTATATTCTGACTTTAGTTTTGGACCCCAATTTCCAAATTGATGCTTCTGCTTGATGTAGTTTTTTAAAAAAATGTGTTGTGACAAAATTGTTTGTCTGGTTTATTTTCTCTTCTTCTAATGGCACAAAAAAAAGAAAAGGAAGACACACTTGAATAACTGAAAACATGACCTTGTTCCACTTGCAGAAGGAGCTGACAGGAGGTGTCTTTTCCTTTATTATGAAGCCATTTTGATAAGACAGAGACACAGGAAACAACATAGTGCCTGCCACCACGATGAAACCAGTGGCCAAGGTGATTCATCAGAGACCAGTGTCAAATTGGTTACTATGAAAGAATGCAGATGTGGGATTACACTGATAACTTATCTATGCCATTCTTTTTTTGTAGTCATCATACTTAATGATGTCAGTCCCACAACATAGGGACATACAGTATACTGGTATTCTGCAAAATGCTTAGAGCCCCTGGGTGGGGGCCACAGTAAAATAAGAAAACACTTGACACAGGGCTGTATATGAAGGGAGATGTGTGATACAAGCATAAATCACTGCCTTATTGATAGCGTGTTGCAGTACAGCATTCTCAGCCTCTTGAATATAAAAGAATATTTTTGCATTTGGTTCCAGCAAACACCATTGTGCTATTCTGAAATCCCCAGCACTGAAATAAGACATCCGCTCATAAGCAGAAAGCAAATCACTATTCAGCATTTCCTTCTGTTTCCTGCCAATTTGAGATAATTAAAACTTTTTTTAAACCCTTTATTCTGCTTTGATTCTGCTTCCTTCACCAAAAACGGGGTGGGGGACCTTAGAAATTGAAACTGTGTGTATAATAATAACTACCCTTTATTTGTTGTTAAAAGCCCCCTTTCATGGCTTAGCCTGTGACATTCTGTCTCTGTCTTCATTATGACAGGCCTCAGGATATCATTGTGTTTGTTATTGGAGGAGCCACCTATGAAGAGGCACTGACAGTCTATAACCTGAACCGCACCACTCCTGGAGTGAGGATTGTTCTGGGAGGAACAACAATTCACAACACAAAAAGGTAAAAGACCCCTTGGTCCTCCTGTCCTGAGGAATTACGTCAAATTCCCAGTATCTTGAAAAGACTTATGACCAAACCACAGTAAAGCGTGTGCTCTGGCTCCTGCAGACCTGCTCTGAGAAGGCAGTGTCCGTGAGGTGAGGACCTGAGTATCCGAGGCACGGCCATGCTGTACTGCTAGCAAGCATGTGTTCTATGCTCAGAGAAGGAAAACCTCCAATAAGCAGACAGGCACTCTGAACAAAGCCCACCACTGGCACTGGGTGTCTGCTGATTAACCATGTTCAGTGTGTACTGAGGGAGAGGAATACAAAGGCACGCTAAAGAGTCCATCGCCAGTGCATCAGGAAATGCAGAACGGAAGCAAGGAAGTAAGACCTTGGAGAGAGAGAAAGAGAGAAGAGAAGGGAGAGAGAGAACTATGGATTCTTCAGGTGACTAAGGGAACTGGCAAGTGTTCACAAGGACAAGAATACACAAGCAGAGCCTCACATAAACTTGAGTACACGAAGGGAGTGCATGCTCTATTTAAAGCCAGCGTCACACAGGGCCCACTATCAAGAGTGTGTGCAGCACAGTAAACAGTTTAATTAACACCAGAAGTATGGGGGGGGGGGCTAAGGGACTTTTATTTTTTATAAGAAAATAGAAAATATTGAAGTTTTTGATCGGGAAAATTACAGGAAATGTATGATGTTTTAGGAATATTAACGTGGCACCGAGAGGTAGGGAGATGTCTAGACTAGAGAGACAGGTTTGGATTCGGAGACTGCTCTCAGGGTTCTGTGCTGACACATGTGGGTTTGCGTAACTGTGAGTCGTGGACAGGATTTACATGTTCTTTCATTACAGACCATTTTGATTATAAACATAATTTTACCTTCATCATGGAAGTAGTGTGCACTATTGTGAAGGGTTTCATTTTTTAGTTCAGAAAGTATACAGAGAAGGAAGAGCTCCACAGCCCAACACTAACACTTGTTAGTGTTGAACAGATCATCATCTGCTGACAGATTGTTGAACAGCAGAACTGCCTAGGGTTTAACCCCAGCTTTCCCTGGACTCTTCTTGTGAACTTGGACAAGTCACTTAGCCAGTGTCCAGACTGTGCTGACACATACGTGTTTATAGTGTGTGTGGCTTGCTGGGTAGCATCCTTGCCCACTTTATAATTAGGGTATTCTTCTGATTTTTCTTAATTGTTTTTAAATGTAGGTATAACAAAGAATATTAACCATTAATCTTATATTTCACAATCTTTCCCACTATTTGATTTTCTTAAATACTTATTTATTTAATTTTTTGTGAATGAGTGTTTTGCCCGTATATAAGCTTAGCATGTGTGTGCCTGGTGAGCAAAGAAGTCAGGGGAAGGCACTGAATCCCCTGGAATTGGTTACAGTTGTGAGCTGTCATATGGATTTTGGGAACCGAACCTGGGGCTTCTGCTCTTAATCACTGAGCCATCTCTCCAGCCCCAGAGGTTTTGCTTTATATTATTCAATGTTCTTGTTGAATTATTGTTGTTGCTATTATTTTCAATTTTTTATGTAGTTAAGCTACCACTGATTTCTGCCTTTGATGTTATGCTTAGAAAGTTCTTTCCCAACCAAATTTATAAATGCTAACATTTTTACTATTACTTTTAGGGCTCATATTGAAACTTGCATTTTAGTAATCTATCAGAATTTCATTTTGGTTTAAACTGTGTGGTGGAGAGTTATAGAAGTTATATAGATAGTTTTTTTTTCCTCCTGACACCAAATGCCTGGTACCACTTCAATCTCTGGATGCTACCTGGCTGGATGCCAAACAGTTCACTCAGTTCTGTTGGTATCTACCTAGATTTAGCGATAGACACCCCCGCCCCGGACTGCCCCACTTCAGATGCCAGCCATGTGATTTACCAGCTGCAAGTTGTTCTCTAGGTTTGGAAACGTGTTAGAAGTATGTGCAGAACTCAAGAAACATTTACTGATCTACATTTACTAATTTGTTAAAAAGGCCATGACTCAGGAAACATCAAGAAGGAATGAGCAGAGAGCAAGGTTTAGTGGACTGAGTGAGGAGGCTTCACACCAGCCTAAGAGATGTTTGAACTTTCTCATTTAATGAAGTTCTTGGGGTTCCATTATGTGGATATGACTGATTAAATCATTGTCAATTAGTGACTTAGACCCCAGACACTTTTCCCAAAGGTTAGGGCACAGGCTAAAAGTTCCAAGCTCTGACCTTGGTTTGGTCTTTTCTGAATCCTGAAGCCCACAAGAGTAGCTTCATTAAAACAAAGGACACTCCGGAAATGGCAGGGTTTTAGGAGCTCTGTGCCAAGAATGGGGACAAAGACATCTTTCTGTAGTACCACATACATGCCATTACATATAGAAGAGTCATCTCAGTGAAATGTCACACTGAATCACCTCTGTAACCAGTGTCCTCAGAAATGCCTCTGTGCCTGCTTACTACCCTCTAGGCTGTCACTGCTTATGGGATTTCTGTTGCCATGAACTGATCTTACCTAGTATTAAAAGATATTTGTTAGCCATGTATGGTGGCCCATCCCTTTAGTCACAGCACTTGGGAAGCAGGAGCAGGCAAATGTCTGTGAGTTCAAGGCCAGTCTGGTCTACAAATTCAAACCAAAAAGGCTACAGGGTGAGACTTTGTATCAAAAACAAAATAAAAAATTTTAAAAGAAGATAAATGCATAAATAGATATAGAGACTAAACTTTTTAGGTCCTGAGATACAAGCACTCTACCACCTAACCACACCACACCCCATAGAACCAAACCCCACTCCCTAGAACCATACCCCATTCCCAGAGAACTACACCACATCCCATAGAACCACACCCCACCTCCATAGAACCACACCACACCCCATAGAACTATACCCCACATCCATAGAACCGCACTTCCATGAAACTACACCACACCCCACAGAACTACACCCTACCCCATAGAACTACACCCTACCCCATAGAACTACACCCTACCCCATAGAACTACACCCTACCCCCATAGAACTACACCCTACCCCATAGAGCCACACCCTACCCCCATAGAGTCTAAAGTTAGTTTGACTCAACTTTTCCTCCCAAATAGATTTACCTCCACTTGTCCTTCTTCTCCATCCAGTTTATTTCTTTCATTCTGTTCTTCTCTTTGGTACAATTTTATTTTTACCAAAGAACACCCTTCTTCTAGCAGTCAGTCACCTTGACATGTATAAAAATGTATTTCTCCAGCTAAGTTCAGAATTCTGTGCTGAGGACTGGAGAGACCGGCTCAACAGTTAAGAGTACTTGCTATTATTCTTCCAGAGGACCCAAGTTTCATACCTAGAACCTACATCAGGTGGCTCAGAACTACTTACAACCTCAGCTCCAGGGGGTCTGACAACTTCTTTTGAACTCTGAGATGTCTCATACACACACACACACACACACACACACACACACACACACAAATAAAAATGAATCATTTTAGAAACAGAGGAGGGAGGGGAATTTTTATAAAAATAATTTGGGTTGATAATTCTGTTCAGCACTTAAAAGTCAGTGAAATTATTTTCACTTGTCACTTTTAACAAATATTCTTTGAGGCTGGGTGTGGTGGCACACTCCTTTAATCTCAGCACTCCTGAGGCAGAGGCAGGTGGATTTCTTTGAGTTTGAGGCCAGCCAGTTTCAGGCCAGTTCGGACATCACAGAGAGAAACTCTGCCTCAAATCCAAAAAAAGTCTTTTCTCACTATAATTATTTGTTATTTGAAGGCAATCTTCTGTTTGGTTGGTTGGTTGGTTGGTTTTTCGAGACAGGGTTTCTCTGTGTAGCCCTGGCTGTACTAGAACTCACTCTGTAGCCCAGGCTGGCCTCAAACTCAGAAATCCCTTGCCTCTGGTGTGCTACCACCACCCAGCTGCTCCTGGTTAAAGACTATCTTTGTTATCTTTGATGTTCTGGTTTTAATATTCTGAATGTAAATATGAATTTATTTTTATGTATATTACTTTTTATAAAATTCTATGTTTGGCAAAATTTCTGGGGAAAGTCTTATCACATTTATTTGAATGTTACCATCCTTCCACTCCCTGTGGCCTCTCCTTCTGGAGCTCCCATGAGATAAATGTTGGGCCCTCGTTTCTCTTGATCTCCCTTCTTACTATCTGTTATCTCTGTTGCTTTCTTCTGGATGAACTTTTCAGATCAATACTCTAATTCAGGCATTCCCTCTCCAGCTCTCCAGACTCTGTTTTGTGTCTCCATTGAATTTTAAATTTAGAATTAGTGTCTGCTATACTTTAAGTTCTATTTGTTTCTTTTGCAAATTTGCCTCACTTTTGTTTATGCTCTCCCTTCTTTTCATGCTTTCAAGTTCGTATTTCTCCCAAGTCCTATAATTTTTAAAATTAAAATGTAATTATATCACTTCTCTTTTTTCCCTCCAGTCCCTCCATGTCCCTTTTATAATCTCAAATTAATGGCCTCTTTTTCTTTGACTACTATTGGGGCGTGTGTGTGTGTGTATGAATGTATATATGTATACATCTAGCTATGGGAATAAAGATGTTTTAGAATGCAGTTAGGAATTGTGCTTTTAAGTATTCTGTAACCTGCAGTGCATGGAAGAGCAGCACCCGCTGATATTCAAGCATCCTGATTATCATTTGTGTACATAGAATTTTCCATTTCATCTCTTAGTGAGGCCTCTACATGCTGTGGAAGTCTCCACTCTAATTCTCCCTGAAGCTTATTTCCTGCCCGTGCCCTTGTATAGTATTTATATATAAATATTACATTTTATAAGTACATACATACTAGTGTTTAGCCTGTGATCTTAAGAATGCTGGTACACAGCTTGGTCTACAGAGTGAGTTCCAGGACAGCCAGGGCTACACAGAGAAACCCTGTCTCGAAA
>NW_022196898.1:43737963-43750772 GCF_008632895.1 Mastomys coucha | reverse complement strand
AAGGAGGAGGAGGAGGAGGAGGAGGAAAATGCTAGTACAGCACCCATCCAGTAGTCTGGCTTAGATTCCCTCCATCTAATGTCTGATTCCTTTCCAATTTCCTTCTATTGATTGATTGACTGGCTGATTTGCTGACTGACTGAAACAGAGTCTCACCATGTATCCCTGGCTGGCCTCAAACTCAGAAGTCCCCCTGCTTCTGCCTCCTGAGGGCTGGAATTACAGAGATGAGCCACTACTACCCTGCTTCCTCTTGCCTTTTAAACATTTATATACATGCTTAAGCATGTTTGTAATTTTCTCTTACCTTTCTGTATGTCTTGTTGTAAGAGAACCTTTCTATAATCTGCCTGAAATCCAAACATAGAAATGTCAGTGAGTTAATCATTAGGACTTGGGGAGTATGTGAAATGGTTATGACATTATTTTCTCAGATTTTTACATGTTTCAAAACGTAGCCTTACATCCTAAAATGATCAACTACAAGTTTTATTTTTTTAAAAAGATTTATTTATTTATTATATGTGAGTACACTGTAGCTGTCTTCCGACAGTCCAGAAGAGAGCGTCAGATCTCATTAAGGATGGTTGTGAGCCACCATGTGGTTGCCAGGATTTGAATTCAGAACCTTTGGAAGAGCTGTCAGTGCTCTTAACTCCTGAGCCATCTCTCCAGCCCCCAACTACAAGTTTTATACCTAATTCAGTGGCTAATGAGTATTTTTGTCATAGAAATGACTAATACTGTCACATTTTGTTTAGGTTTTTCCCCTTGCTACTGACAAAAAACATGATGGCTTTTAATAATTACTGAACATATACTATATGCTAAGGACAGTACTAAATATTCTACATATATTCATTTAATCCTGGTATATACCATCATCAGAGCATTAATTAACAAAAGAGAAACAGAGACAGAGAGATTGAGACTGAAAGGCAGAGGCCATGCCAGTATGCAGTTCTTCCATTAGTATTATTCCATGTCTCTGATCCTGTATTGTCCTCCAGCACTCACTATCTAGAGGCAGGGGTTTCGTTAGTGCTTGCTGGCGGCCATATCATCACTATATTCTTGATCCAAACAAGTTCTCTCAAGTATATTTAGAGTCTTTTGCTTTTATTAGCCTCTAATATCAGTGTTCAATTAATTGACCTTCAAACACTTTAAATACACCTTCTGATGTTTATATTTTCTACTAAGTCTTTGTAGCTCTATGGCCTAAGAAAGTAGAACTTTCCCTTGAACTTGGAATACCAGAAGTGTAAAATTAAACGTCTACATCCCATTTTAAAAATAAGTAGAATTATAAAGACGTGTGTGTGTGTATGTGTGTGTGTGTACATCCTTATAAAATAGTCTCCATACATGTAAATAAAAATGCATATTTTCATGTTTGCCCAATTAATAGTACTTTGACTAAGTTTTCACTTCACTGTTTTAAAAACAGGAAAAAAACACTAATTTTTTAAAAATAATTTATTTGTCAAAATCACTAAGCAAATCATCTTTTGTGTGAAATTAAGAAGTAAGAGCCCCCAAATGATGTCAGGAATAGGTTTCATCTTATAGAGCAGGCCTTAAAGCCAAGCAGGAAGTGGTTGGCTGCACTGTGACACTTACACCACTCTTAAACCAAGGGCATGTCAGGTCATTTTTGGCTGCTGGGAGAAGAGTTAGTTTTTAAGAGGGTAGCCCATGATAAGTTAATGGCATTCAATGGAAGGCCACACATCCAAGAATATTTGGGCAACACGAATTGGACTTGCTGTGAAAGTGATGCAGGAGGACTCGAAGTTGAATGGGAAGGGAAGGAGGGGATCTGGGATGAGTGGGGGGAGGGAGGGTGAGTATTATTAAAACACTTTGTATGATATTCTCAAAGGACTAAGAAAAGAAAAGAAACAGACTGCCCTTAAAAAGTCTACAGGCGGGGCTGGAGAGATGGCTCAGCAGTTAAGAGCACTGATTGCTCTTCCAAAGGTCCTGAGTTCAAATCCTAGCAACCACATGGTGGCTCACAGCCATCCATAATGAGATCTGATGCCCTCTTCTGGTGTGTCTGAAGACAGCTACAGTGTACTTATACATGATAAATAAATAAACCTTAAAAAAAAAAGTCTACAGGCCCTCCTGACTGCCGCTGACTGGCTTTCCTGTAGACAGCATGCTGAGCAGATAACTTAGCAACAGAGGGCGATAGAATCTTGACAGGGTTTTTACAGGCCCCTCACCAATGACACTTTTAGGAAGAGGGACTTGCTATGACAATTGTCAAACTGAGAGAAAAAAATTAATGTGTATAATTCTTAAATGATCTAATAGTAGATCCTTATAATTTACCTTTATAGATACATAGCCTGCAGCCAATAAATAAGAAAATATATTACTGATAACAAGTTATTATTACTGATATCTCAAAAAGCTATTCATTACCAAAGCCTTAAATAATTGTAAATAATACAAAAAAATTAAGCTTTCAGTGGAAAGGGCCAATTTTCATGATGAGTATACACTACTTGAGATATCACTAAGTTGTTAGGTAATCCATTGCTCCTTTTCTTATTGTTTTGTTTTGAATCAGAGTTTTACTGTTTTGCTCAGGTTAGCCCAAAAATCCTGAGCTCAGGCTATCCTCCTGCCTTGACCTCCTGAATAACTAAGCGTATACCCCACTGACTTCCCACCTCTTAAACCCTTGAAATCCTAGAGCTGGGGCTGCAGGCCAGTGGTGGAGTGAGTGCACTGCATTCCCGGAGATGAGGAGGGTAGTCCCATTAGTGGGAGAAATGTTCATATTCTGTGAAAAAAAGAGAAAACCTTGAAGATTATAGTAGATCACTTGTGAGCTTGCAATTTAGACTTTAATATGAGGAGAATAAGTTGAGTAATTTGTTTCTGTAAATTGTTAGGTTCAGTGTAGGGATTGTTGTTTTCCAGTATGTGATGCCCTAAGGGCTAAATGACACAGGCACTCCTGCTCGCAAGAGCTCTGCAGTCAGTATTATTTTGGGAAACTATGGAGATTAGAAAGCAGTCTACTTTTAGATACGCCATAATGAATGCCCTCCTGTTGTGCTTAGAATTGTGTAAGAGATGGTATGGACTGCATCACGGGGAATGAAATAATGAGCATAGACAGGAAAGATACATCCTGTGTCTTGTAAGTGGACCGTGCCAAGACAGAGCCACTGCCTTTCCAGACCGAGAGATGCTTCTTGTGGGATTTCTGTGGATTCGGGTCACTAGCTTTCCATGACCTTTGCAATCTTAAATAAAACCTGAGCCTACCACAGATTTATTCTGCAGCCGAATCTTAGAAACAGCACTTACTACAACATGCATAAATCACCCGTTTAGGATGTGGAGGAAGTTACTTACTGTGCAGAATAAATGTGTCAAAATTGATCTGCTTTCCAAAAAACTACAGGCTCCTTCACCCTCCCATGGTAAATTTAGTAACTGTCTTCTGTAAGTTGAAATTAAATCTTAGTTGTGAACAACACTGGCAAATGAAGAATAGAAATGTCGGGCATGGCGGTGCACGCCTGCAGCCCTACCCCCTCGGGTGGCACAGGCAGAGAACTTCACATTTGAGTCCAGCCTGGGCTGCATACTGAACTCCATCTCAGGAAGACAGAGTAGAAACCTAGTCTTCCCTGCCTCCCAGGGTATTTCTGGGATTAGCATTAAGTTTGGTGATGGGAGTCTTTGTTTTGGTCTTGCAGTTTTGCAGGGGCATGGGGCAGTGCCGAAAACTGAACACGTACCTGAACGTTCTAGAGAATAACCATATCTTGTGCAGGATCTCTGCCCTTTGCTGGGTTTTGGTGTTGGTTTGGTTTGAGTTTTGACATAGTGCCTTGAGTTAAGTTTCTTCATTTTAAACCAGAAGGTACTTGGAAGTGTATACCCCCAAGCCCATCGTCATTCCGGCAGGGCCCGGGAGTCACCGTGTAGCCTGAGAATGATCCTCCGACCCCTGCCTCCTCAGTACAGGGATGACAGATATAAGCCATTGTGCCTGGCTTTCTCCATTAGAACTTAAAGAGAAGTATATAGTAGTTTAGTTTAAAATTCAAGTACCATTCAAAGGTGTGATTTAAGTGGCCTTTGTCTACTTTTTCACTTTTCTTTAGTTTTTCAGACAGGAGCCATTGGCAGCTGCTACTATGGCAAGTTAGATACAAATAACCAATACGAAACCATATAAAAATAATAGTTTATTAGCACAGCAAAATTAACAGGGACCCACTATATATTTTAACAAAAACATTTTGTTTGATTGTTTATTTATTTTGTCTTTTTGAGGCAAGGTCTCACTCTGTTCCCTAAGCTAACCTCAAAGTTATAGCAATGCTCCTGCCTCACTCAGCCTCTCAACAGCTGGGATCACTGATGTGCACCACCACGCCCAGTCAAGTGGCTCTTTCTTAAGCAACTTCCTTTTTTTTTTTTTTTTTTTTTTTTTTTTTTTTTTTTTTTTCTTAATTTTTTTAGGTTTTTTCAAGACAGGATTTCTCTGTGTAGCTCTGGCTGTCCTGGAACTCATTCTGTAGACCAGGCTGGTCTTGAACTCAGAAATCCACCTCTCTCTGCCTCCCAAGTGCTGGGATTAAAGGTGTGCGCCACCACTGCCTGGTAGCAACTTCCTTAAGACGACATGCTATTTGTTGTGACCTGGTTTCTCTGTGTTGCCCTTGCTCTCCTAGAACTCACTCTATAAACCAGGCTGGCCTCAAACTCAGAGATCTGCCTGCTTCTGCCTCCCAAGTGCTAGGATTAAAGATGTGCACCACTACCAGGGCTGGTAGTATTTTTTTTTAATAGTAAATCTCTGGTTATAATGTAGCAGGGTTCCAGTGAGCAGGTCCTCCATAGTTACATAACAGGTTTCTTTAGGGTCTTCTCTGACTAGGTGTGATTGTGATTGCTTCTGCTTAGACTTAAACACCAGTTTTAAAGCAGAAGGTGGGTATTTGCTGCTAGATACTATGGTGGTTTGAATAAGAATGCCCCCCAATAGACTCATAGACGTCAAGACTTGGTCCCCAGCTGGTGAAACTGTTTGGGAAGGATTAGGAGATGTGGCCTTGTTGAAGGAGAGTTATTGAAAGCAGGCTTTGAGGTTTCTGAAGACTCACCATTTCCAGCTGGTTCTCTGTACCTCCTGTTTGGAGTTTGAGATATGAACTCTCAGCTGTTCCTGCCTTCATGCCTCCATACCTTCTCCCCACCATCATGGACTCTTAACCCTCTGAAACTATAAGCCTAATAAATACTTCCTTTTATAAGTTGCCTTGGTCATAGTGTTTTAATCACAGCAATAGAAAAGTATGTAATACAGATACCAGTATTTTTATAGGAGATAATTATCTCTGAAGCCAAATTTCTAATAAAGTTGCTTTCTAGATACATTAAGATGTACCTCATTATTGTTAGATCCAGCAGTGGCCTGAGCCTGTGCAGCTTTCTGGCCCAGTGGTGTGTCTGTAGGGCCAGTGCAGGCTTACAGGGCAGGTTGTTGACTCCTGTTTCCATATAGTCTTTTTGTTTGTTGGGTTTTGGGGGTTTTTGAAACAGGATCTTTCTGTGTAGCCCTGGCTGTCCTGGAGCTTGCCCTGTGTAGACCAGGCTGGCCTTGAACTCACAGAGATCTACCTGCCTCTGGCTCCCAAGCACTGGGATTAAAGGTGTGAGCCACCCCACTGCCTGGTGCCTCTTATTTTAGTAGTACTCTTCATACAGGATTAACTCTTCATCTGTCTAATTAATTACATTAGCCTACTATGTCTTCAGGTAGGGGTGGAAATGCCAAATTGCAGTTTCTATGAAATATGTATGACATGACTCACTGCTACCACAGCTACCTTTACCAACATCTATACAGAGCAGTCAACAGCCATGTCACCCAAGAGTTTTAAGATAACTATCTATCATGTGAGATATAAGTCAGTGGATCATTTGCTCAGATACTTAGTGATCAAAGGGGTAGAAAAGAGACAAACTCAGTAAGCGAATTCATTTCATAGTGAATCAGAAAGTGATATACATACTGTGAAGATATATATATATATACATACATATACATACATACATATACATATATACATATGTGTGTGTGTATGTATATATAATACAGGGTAAAAGGGAAGTTGATATTGCTTACAGACAGTGAGAGTGAGTCATTCTGTTCAATATGGTGTCAGGAAAGCCTTGTTAGGATGTGATTTGGGCCAGCAGTAGTGGCACACACCTTTAATCCCAGCACTTTGGAGGCAGAGGCAGGTGGATTTCTGAGTTCGAGGCCAGCCTGGTCTACAGAGTGAGTTTCCAGGACAGCCAGGGTTATACAGAGAAACCCTGTCTCGGAAAAAAAAAAAAAGTGATTTGTGCAAAGACATAAAGGAGTGAGCCAGGCTGATAGGGAAAGCAAGCATCTGGGCACACTTAACACCGTATCCTAGGATGGAGTCATGTAGTGCACTGGGGAGCCACAAAGGCTGGCAAGGCTGGGTGGAGGGAACACCGATACAAGGATATGCAATTAGATCCCACAGGGAACCTGATCATGAAGGGCCATGTTGAGTATAATAAACACTGATTTTCACTATGAGTTAGAAAACAGGGTAGATTAGTTGGGGTGTGTGCTTGTGTGTGTGTGTGTGTGTGTGTGTGTGTGTGTGTGTGTGTGTCTGTATGCCACTTGTAAGGGTTATCAGTGGCAGCCAGAAGAGAACAATCTATCCTCTGGAGATGGATTACCAGCAGTTGTGAGCCACCCAATGTGGATGCTGGGAACTGAACTCAGCTCCTCTGAGAGAGCAACAAGTGCTTTTAACCAGTAAGCATCTCTCTAGCCTGGGTTGTTGTTTTATTTATTTAATTTAATTAATTTATTTATTTATTGGCTTTTTTGAGATAGGGTTTCTCTGTATAGCCCTGGCTGACCTGGAACTCACTCTGTAGACCAGGCTGGCCTCCAAGTCAGAAATCCGCCTGCCTCTGCTTCCCAAGTGCTGGGATTAAAGGCGTGTGCCACCACTGCCCACTGTTTTATTTTTTTTTAATGATGCTATTGAGATATGGTTCACATATCACACAATTGACTCAAAGTATATTGACACTAGAGTACATTGATCTTCACCATATTTACAAGTATGTTGGAACTTACTCATAGTCTAGAAGATTCTCATCATTCCCAAAAGAATCTCGTACTTTAGCCCTAAGCTGTTTTCTGTCAATATAGGTGTCTCTTCCCTGGGCAGTTTATGAGTGGAATTATATGTTTTCTTTTGAGTAGCTTCTTTCCCTAGCATAATCTTCCAAGATTACCCATGTTATAATAGTATACTTGATTGTTCTTTATGACTGAATATTTCACTGTATGCATGTA
This sequence comes from Mastomys coucha, assembly GCF_008632895.1. Taxonomy (NCBI): domain Eukaryota; kingdom Metazoa; phylum Chordata; class Mammalia; order Rodentia; family Muridae; genus Mastomys; species Mastomys coucha. Next base: position 43,743,376 of record NW_022196898.1, on the reverse strand, counting down.
CCACATTTTCTTGATATCTGAATAGTTTCCCTCTTTTGGCTCCTATGAATAATGCTACTCAAAAGATTTCTGTATGAGCTTTTGTGCATTGTGGGTTTAAGAAGAGTCATGACATCGGACTTATGAGATGAGTTACCAAAGCCAAGGCGGGTGGTGTGGCTGGGGGTACAGCTCAGTAGTTAAAAACACTCTGCTCAGGCTGGCGAGAAGGCTCAGCGGGTAAGTAAGGATCTTCTGAAGGTCCTGAGTTCAAATCTCAGCAACCACATGGTAGCTCACAACCACCTGTAATGAGATGCGATGCCCTCTTCTGGTGTGTCTGAAGACAGCTACAGTGTACTTATTTATAAAAATAAATAAATCTTTTAAAAACAAAACAAAACAAACACACACAAAAAAGAATGTTCCGTTCTTATGAAAGATACAAGTTCAGGTCCTATCCCCCACACTGGGCAGCTCTCATCTCTCTGTGACTCCCTCTTCTGGCCTCCACAGACACTTGCATAGATGAGTGCACATAATCACACTCAAGCATACATGTACACATACACATAAAGAAGTAAATCAATATTTAGAATACCTTTTAAAAGCTAACATGAACTAAAAATGCATTATCCCTCAGGTGAACATTTGCTTATTATGAAAGTGCAGAATCCTGGTGTAGTGAACTGTAGTCAGGATTTATTCCTTGCAATAAATTGAGCATCCTTTTTTATTTCGGGAGAGTGTATTCCTTCCTTGTAAATGAAGGAACATCTTGGTTTGGACATTAAGCCTTACCACCACTTCACAAGCAGTCAATACTAGAGAGTTCCAGTCATTGCTGGTAGCACCTGAGTAAGTTGTGTGAGTGAAGAGGCCAAGACCCTGATCAGTATGGACATAATTGTTCTAATGGACTAGAATCCCAGTTTTCTCGAGATTCAGGATAGAAGTGAAGGGAACAGAGAGGGATGTGTGAGCCAGCCAGGCCGTGAAGCACTGCAGAAACCTGTCAGCCTCCAAAACCATCCGTTCATTTCCTCTTAAGACTCTTGACAAGGATGCATCCCACCAGGTGACAGTGAACCATCCTTTTCCTGCAGGAGTCCCTTTAAAATCAGTAATAATTATGTTACATAGTAGGTTCTGTGTGTTAAGTCTGAAGTGGATTCAGTTAAGCCCTCAGTGGCTATAAATCTACAAAGCAATTAAGGATCTCATTTTCTAGTTACCTTCCCTCTAACTAGCAAAGGCATGTAGTTTCAGCAACAGATAGCCAGGCATTCCCCTTCCACCAAGCCTTTCATCCATGCTCAGTGTAGACACTGAGTAGACCCAAATGAAAGTGAAAAACATTGGCAGTGAGGTAGCACAGAGCTTTCTTCCTTTAAATTGTTTCTTTGCCCAAAGATTAAAACGAAACAAACAAACAAAAACACGTATTGGGGGACTGGAGAGAGTATGTGGAGGACTGGGGGACATGCTGTGGGGTGTGGAAGACTAGGGGACATGCCTTGGTATGTGGGGGACTGGAGGACATGCTATGAGGTGTAGGGAGGACTGGAAAACATACCATGGGGTGTGGGGGGCTGGGAGGGTATGCCATGGGGTACGGGGGACTGGTGGACATGCTGTGGTGTATGGGGGGCTGAGGGACATACTGTGGGATGTGGGGAGCTGGGGGACATGCCGTGGGGTATGGAGGACTGGGGGACATGCTGTGTTGTATGGGGGTCTGGGGGACATGCCGTGGGGTGTGGAGGACTGGGGGACGTGCCATGGGCTATGGGGGACTGGGGGACGTGCTGTGGGGTGTGGAGGCCAACTCACAGGAGTCACTTTTCTCTTCCACCATGTGAGTTCCCTAAACTTAACTCTAGCGATCCCTATACCTCTGAGCCATCTCACCAGCCCACATAAAGGCTTTTGGGTTTTGTTTCTGTTTTGTATTTTACACAATTAGGATAGGGCTAGTACCATGTAGACCACTACACACCAGGTTTACATTGGGAAAGTAGAGAGTCTGCAGCAGTGTACAGTGTAAAGTCTAGGCTGGCCTTGAACTCACAGCTTTCCTCTTGCCTCTGCCTCCCGGATTGCAGGTATGAGCTAACATGTTCAGGTCATACTTGGTTTTTTTATTTTTGTTATATTTAAAACATTTTCCTATGATATCAGATATTCTTTACAATAAGTTTAATTAAAATATAAAGGATATGTCTTTAATCACTGTAATCAGGCATTTAAACTGTTTACATTTTAAAATACATAATGCTAAACTAAATATCATATATATTAATAAATTCATGCCCCTAGGCTTGACTATTTTTAACTGTATAGTGAGGCAGTTTCAAGTATGGCTTGACTGGAAATGTTAATTTGCTTGACATTTCTGGAAAGCAGCTTAGCATCGTGTACTCAAAAGTATGGGGTCAGCTTGATGGCTTGTGTTGAGTCTGTCTTGTGGTTTATGAAGGGCCTATGCAGATCATGGAGTGTCCTGTGTCCCCACTGATAAAGTAGCCATCCAGCTGCACTTAGACTCATCAAATGATACCCTTAAAATCTGAGGTTTATCAACTATGAGTTATATCTCCATTTTAAAATTAAAAAGTACAGCGAGGGAGATGTAGCCTGGTATGGAGTACTAGCCTGGGGTCTGTAAGGCCCTGGGTCAATCTCCAGCACCACAAGCAACAAAGTTAAAATATGGAAAGGCGAAGCTGTGCAGTGCCAGACTGACACTCTTCTTGATATACTCATCAAGATTTGTTTTCTCACGTGTAGTCCAGTGTGGTTGAGTGTCACACCCCATACCCACCTGGCATCATGTGGCTCTGGGGTGCACACTGAGAAAGGCACTCTATAGCAGTTCCTAAGGAGGACATTAGAGGCCTGGAGAGACCACCCAGTGAGTAAGAATGAACACTACCCTTACAGAGGACCCAAGTTCAGTGCCCAGCACCCACATCAGATGGCTTAGAATGACCCATAACTCCAACTCAGGGAGCCCAGCATCCGCTCCTGGCCTCCACGGGTGCCTGCTTTCACAAGTACTTAACTACACTCAGATGCATGTGTCACTTTACAAATAATAAAAGTAAATACTTTTTTTAAAAGAGAGTATAACACTAAGGACTAAGTTATAATGTACACCTACTACGTGCTGCACATTGCTTTAGTACCTGACACCTACGCGATCTAAACAGTGGTCCCCACCCACATGTAGCTAGTGAGCTCTTCACTGGCTAGCTAGATTTGAGGAGCATTCCAAGTATAAAAGACATTTTGGATTTCAAAGAAAACACACACAAAAATTTTAAATATCTCACTAATAATTTAAGATGATTATGTACTAAAATGATAATCTTTGGGTATATGAATGAACTATTATAATTAAATTTCTCTTTATTTTAGTTTTTTAATAATTATCAGAACATTTTAAATTACCTATGCAGCACACATTTGAGACTTCTAAATATTTTCAATTTTGGTTTTGTTCGTTTTTGGTTTTTGAGACAGGATCTCTCTACATAACCCAGGCTGTCCTGGAACTCACTATGTAGACCAAGCTGGCCTCATTCAGAAATCTGCCTCCCTCTACTTGCTGAGCGCTAGAATTAAAGGCATGTGCCAGCATGCTTGGCCCCATTCAATTTTGCTTAATTTCTATAACAAGCCAATGAGATCTAATTGCTCAGTTGAAGAAGCTGAGGCAGTAAAAGGCCATAAACCCAGGGGTAGAGCTGGGGCTGAGCCCAGTGTCTGTCTGTCTGTCTGTCTCTCCCTCCCTTCCTCGCCCTCTCCATCTGTGTGTCTGTCTCTGTGTCTGTCTGTGTTTGTCTGTGTGTGAGTCTGTGTCTGTGTGTGTCTGTGTGTGTGTGTCTGTGTATGTCTGTCTGTGTGTGTGTCTGTATGTGTATATCTGTATGTGTGTGTGTCTGTGTATGTCTGTGTCTGTGTATGTCTGTGTCTGTGTATGTCTGTGTGTATCTGTATATGTGTGTGTCTTGTCTGTGTGTCTGTCTGTGCGTCTGTCTGTGTGTATGTGTCTGTGTGTGTGTCTGTGTGTCTGTGTGTGTGTGTCTGTGTGTGTCTGTGTGTGTATGTGTGTGTCTGTGTGTCTGTGTGTGTGTGTCTGTCTCTGTGTGTGTGTCTGTCTGTGTGTGTCTGTGTGTGTATGTATGTGTGTGTGTCCGTGTGTGTGTGTCTGTATGTGTGTGTATGTGTGTGTGTCCGTGTGAATGTGTGTGTGTATGTATGTGTGTGTGTCCGTGTGTCTGTGTGTGTGTGTGTCTGTATGTGTGTGTGTGTGTATGTATGTGTGTGTGTCCGTGTGTGTGTGTGTGTGTATGTGTGTGTGTCCTACAACTGAAATATTTGGGGATGATTTACTTGCTGAGCCTTTTTAGATCCTGTGCTTTCAAATGGTATACGGTAGGCAAGCCATGCAACCTTCTGCCTGGTGAGAAAAAAACATAAAATGAGGAACCAGAATCATTTCATTTAGGGGCTTTTGGCATCCCAAATAAAATTTAAGTCAAAATAATTAAACTGATTAATTAGTGGAGACGCTGGGAAGACTTGAGGCCAGGAGGGCTGCTGTGGTTGTCAGCAAGAGCATCATCGCTCTTACCTTAACAAGTAACACTAGACGCTCGGCCCTTCTCCTCTAACCACAAGCCTTGGCCCTTCTCCTCTAACCACAAGAGGCTTCAATCCCTGAATTATTTACAGAAAAATTAGGATACTATGACAGAATCTGCATGTCAAAGAGAAAGGAACCCTGCTCCTTGGGCTGCCTTGGGCCGCCCTGGGCCAGTTCAGGATCCCTGTGAAAGCCTCAGGACCACTTTGTTGGCTTTGTAGAGATTTTCTTCAGCTTTCCTTAGTACTGACTGTGTGAAGTTCTGTTAGCATGCTCTGTGCCTGTGACAGCAAATACCAAACGGAAAGGAGACACAAGGATGGACTCAACCTAAGGATGTCTCCTGACTCTGTGTACGCTAGAACATCTTTAAACTAAAGACAACTTTTCATCATAAGAACAATATAGAATTCTTATAGGAAAAAAATGATACAGTTAGGGGCTGGAGAGACGGCCCAGCAGTAAGTAACTGCACTGTTGCTCTTGCAAGAACCCAGGTTCAGCTCCTAGACCCACCTGAATCTCACAACCATCTAGAACTCCAGTTCCCAAGGACTGCACACACATAAATAAATAAACAAATAAATATTAAAAATTTTAATAAGCACAACTAGACCAAAATAAGGTACTAAATAAAATATCAAACTCCCCCGTTAGGGCTGCTGCCCCTGTCCTAGTGCAGTCTCTGGGTTACCAGTGAGTGTGCACACCTTTCCCCTGGCCTAGTGCAGTCTCTGGTTTACCAGCGAGTGTACACACCTTTCCCCTGGCCTAGTGCAGTCT
>NW_022196898.1:43731321-43736888 GCF_008632895.1 Mastomys coucha | reverse complement strand
CGAGTGTACACACCTTTTCCCTGGCCTAGTGCAGTCTCTGGTTTACCAGCGAGTGTGCACACCTTTTCTCTGGCCTAGTGCAGTCTCTGGTTTACCAGCGACTGTGCACACCTTTTCTCTGGCCTAGTGCAGAGTCTCTGGTTTACCAGCGAGTGTGCACACCTTTTCCCTGGCCTAGTGCAGTCTCTGGGTTACCAGTGAGTGTGCACACCTTTTCCCTGGCCTAGTGCAGTCTCTGGGTTACCAGCGAGTGTGCACACCTTTTCCCTGGCCTAGTGCAGTCTCTGGTTTACCAGCGAGTGTGCACACCTTTTCCCTGGCCTAGTGCAGTCTCTGGTTTACCAGTGAGTATGCACACCTTTTCCCTGGCCTAGCGCAGTCTCTGGGTTACCAGCGAGTGTGCACACCTTTTCTCTGGCCTAGTGCAGAGTCTCTGGTTTACCAGTGAGTATGCACACCTTTCCCCTAGCCTTTAGTTTTCCAATCTGGCTCTTTCTTTGCAGCCTGGACTGGCCTCGAACTTTCAATTCTCCTGCCTCTGCCTCTTGAATGCTGAGATTAAAGGTGTGTGGTCCCACACAAACTAATTTTAGATAAAAGACAATGTGCTTTCAGTAAAAACATGTCTATGCCATTTTCATCCATGGAATTGTATTCTGTTGTTTGATTAATCTATCTTTAGTTTTTTCTTCACTTACAATATTTAATATGCACCTATTCTGGAGCTATCTTTGACAACAAATACCATATATAGATGACTATTGAAATACCTTTTTTTTTTTTGAGACAGGGTTTCGCTGTATAGCTTTGTAGATCAGGCTAGCCTTGAACTCTCAAAGAACCACCTACCTCTGCCTCCTGAGTGCTGGGATTAGAGACTGTCACTGCAGCTGGGCTTTTTGTGGATGCAGCATCTCATGTAGGCCAAGCTGACATTCAAATTGCTGCATATTTAAGGATGGCCTTGAAGTGATCCTCCTGTTTCCACTTCCTGAATGCTCAGACTGCATGTATGCACTACCATACCTGCTCTATGTGGTACTGGGGATTGAACTCAGGGCTCCATGCATGCTAAGAAAGTATTTTGCTAACATTCTCAGTCCCTGAGTGATAGTCCTTGTAACTGTTCACCCTTAAGAGCAGCATCCTAACTGTCTCTATGCATCCATATGCACTCAGCACTCATTCAAGATGGCAACTGAGCAGGAACCACACGTCAGCAAGCTCTCTTCACTGCAGATAGGATCTAGCTTAGCTTTCCTAATCCAGGAAGTAAGGTCATTGAGATCCCAACTTCCAGATGAAAATCAGGGGACATTAAATTATTTGCTTGGGTCACATCTGGGAAGTACAGAGCTAATGTTCAAGCTCAAACCTTTGGGCTCGCAGCAATGTGAAGAAATGGCTGCATATAAGGGTATAAACATTGTCTAAATTTCCAGCCAGAGAGGGTTTTATTGTTGTTGTTGTTTTCAAGACAGGGTCTTGAAACCTTGGCTGGCCCTAAACTCAGTGTGTAGACAAGGCTGGCTTTGAACTCATCCTCCTGCCTCTACCTCCTGAGTGTTAGGATTTTCATTCTGTTCTTATAGTTATGGCTGCTCTGACAAACTGCTGTGATGTGGGCGTCTGCAGGGGTGAGGAAGCATATCTGTGGGTCTGTCTTCCCATCACTGATGACCTCTTGGAGCTGTGTGACTGCTACATACGGAGTTCTTTCCCCTGGAGAAAACACAAGGCAGACACGGGGGCCTTTCTCATCCTTCCTCCGCACTCCAGCACACCACACGCAGACCCGGTTTCTCCCAGAGTCCCAGCGTTTGCATCTGCCCTGTTCCTTCTCAGTGAGAGAAGAGGTTAGGCCAGGAGCTCCTGTTTGTTTTCCTTTGCTTCCTTTTTCTTTTTCTCATAAGTTGAGTATCAGTAAAAGACAGGAATTAAGGAGTTACTTTGTTTGTAACAGACAGCTGTAGCATTCCCAGGAAGGCATAAGGAACCTCAGGAGGATTGGTGGTTATTAAGACAATGTTTTCTAGTTGACTCAGTGTTTCACAGTATGTCGTGCAGGAAGTGTGTTTGAGGAGACATGGACGGATGCATTTTAAAAAGAGTCTGCAGACAACAAAGCGGTAAAGGACTGCATGCTCTCTTGGAAAGTCACAGTCACCATAGCATGCTAAAGATGCTGGGGCACTGTACAGTGAAACCACTCAGATTCTGGGTTTGTCACTTGATATTTAGAGAAAGAGATGTAACATATACAATAGAAAGCGCGCTGCAGTGAGCACGTGAACTGTTAACCTGATTCATGTTGCATGTACTTAGTGTATATATGGAAGGGGTGTGCATACCATGGACATGGATAGACATTAGATGACAACTTGGGAACACTAGTTTTCCCTTTCCACCATGGGCATCCAAAGTTCAGACTCAGGACATCAGGCTTAGCATCACATACCTTCTCCCACAAAGCCACCTCACCAGGTAGTCAGTGTGTGCGTACATTAGATAGTCCCCACAAACCAGCTTCCCCTCCTTCTATCCCTCCTCACATGTAATGTCTGCCTGTGGACGATAGTGAAAAGGACAAAGATGATGATTTAGATACGGACATACATATGCAGCATTGTTGAAGTATTGTCTAGGAACAGTTATTCAAAGCAGTTACCTTAATAATTAACATAACATTAATGTTGTGAGTGTTGGTTTCTGGTTTGTCATCAGAGACTAAAAAATGATGATACAAGCATTTATAAAGAATTCTTTTTATTTTATGAGTGTTTGCCTCCATGTGTGCATGTGCACTATATGTATCCCTGGTTCCTGCAGAGGCCATCAGATGCCCTGGAACTGGAGTTACAAATGTTTGTGAGCCACATGGAGGTGCTGGGAACTGAGCCCAGATCTTCCGGAAGCACTCTTAACCAAGCCACCTCTCTGGCCCAGCACCTGCTTTTCTGTGTGGACTCAAGAATTTTCAGTTTGCTTTTCCAAGTTAAGAGTGAGGCCTTCACAGTCCATCCATCTGCAGAGCTGGGCAGCACCCTGGCGGCAGCATACTCCAAACAGGCAGGGTGTTGACTCCAGTCCTAGTGCTGTCAGTGCCACACCCTGCCCAGATGTGCTGTTCATCTGGCTCTTAAGGTAGGACTCATAGCTGTGGCCCTGCGCACATGTAGTTCAGTGCAGTTCAGTCATGCACAGTAAATGTTTGTTAAATTGAATTTAACTGAACTGGATTGGATCCTAGCTCCACAAGAGATTTTTTAGTTTGTTTTTAGGTGAGATTGATTTTTTAGAAATCTAGACAAGCCATTCTTTTTGTCTCATTGTTTTTAAACACAGTCTAAATTTAGGGTGCAGCTACCAATATGTTCATTGCCCATAATTTTTAAGCACTCTGAGCAGTGAGTCATCAAAGTCTCTAAATAGATATCTGAAAAGTCACAATAGCCCTGGGAAACAAAATTAGGTTTGGCAAATACCGTGTTTTCTCTTTGCAGTCAGGAATGTGTGGTCTTACTGATCTACATGGGAGGAACATTCTGTATAATTTTAGCAAGTTCTTTTCCCTTCGTACTAGAGTTGAAAATGAGCAAAGATCACCTGACAAGCTCCAATAGGGCACCCAGCAGCTTCCTTCTTACTGCTCCCTTCCCAGATGGCAATGCTGCCTTCTCCTGACCCTGATTCAGCCCCTCCAGCACTGCCAGTCCAAAGGTTGAAAGGAGGCCACACGGAGGCACCTATGTTTCAGTGGAAGGCAATGCCCATGGCCTCTACTCCTCCCCTTCATTTCTTTGTCTGTAACAGAGTTTAGAGTTTAAAGCCTCCAAGGCCCTGTGTCTTCCAGCTCTGAACTCTAAAGCAGGGTGAGGCACTTTCCATTCTTCTCTCACCTTACAGCATGCTTATAAGTGCCGTCAAAATAATGCTAATGCTAGAGAGAAGCACCTATGCCAATGAGCAGCTACTTTAACTAATTTATCCAGCATGCTGTGACACACAGCATAGATACATGAAGGCTTTTTAGAAAGATTTTAAAGAGGAAAGAATATCCAGTAAGATAAGATCTGTGTTTTAGGAAAATATATGTAATTTATACCAATGTAGTACAGTCCTAAGGCAGTGGTTCTCAATCTGTGGGGCGTGTGCAATCAGATAGCCTACATACCAGATTTGTACATTACAATTCATAACAGTGGCAAAATTGTTATGAAGTCACAACAAAATAATTTTATAGTTGAGGGTCATCACATGAGGAACTGTATTAAAATGTCACAGCCTTAGGAAGGTTGAGAACCACTGTCCTAAGGTAATACATAAAACCTTGCCCTTAAAAGATCTGGGGTCCCATAGTTTCTTTTTAAAGTTTCAGTGGGTAGGAACACTTGCTGCCAAGCTTGATGACCTGAGTTGAACCTCTGACCTCTACACAAACCCTGTGGCACATGACATAGCATATCAGCTACACTTACGATCTCATCACTTAGGAAGCTGAGAGACAAGGCTGTGTGAAGCCATCCTGCATTACACAGTGAGCTCCAGGCTGGCTAGAGCTATGTCACAAAATCCTGCCCAAGAAAAGGAAAACACAATAATGTGCACAAAGGCGTTGTCCTCCTGGGCTGGATGTTCTGTCCGGCGTGCTAGGACTCGGCACCCAGTGCCGACCAGACCGTCCCCAGCTTTAGTCGTGCTTCTTACCCAGTCTAGTGCTCTGCCTTTGTAAGGCTTCTGCTTTCCTGCCAATAACCTGGAATCTCTTTGTCAGTTTCCTAGAGGAAGTCCTGGCTTCTGGGCTGCACACCCGCAGCAGGGAGAGCTCACAGGCCACCTCAAGGTCAGCAAGCAGAAGATGAGACGGCAGTGGGAAGTGGCGAGAATGTCACGGCCTCCTCTTACCTGCCTTGGCCCTCCCCTGCTGACCAGGGGCTTCAGGATGGCCCTTCTGTTTGTTCTGACTCACTCCAGGTAACCCCGATCCCTGAACTGCTGGCACAGACCCCAGGACTGCCGATGATGAGCCCACCCACTTGTGATTCTGTATCAAATAAATACGTTCTTTGTGTATTTGACAGCAGCACAGTGGCTTCAGTGTTTGATGGGCTTTGTTAAGATGGTACATGAGAAATGTGTTGTCAGAGGTAAGAGGGATTCAGAAAGCCATGTGATACATATGCTACCATCACTTATGTCCTGTCTTCTCTTGATAGCCTGAGCAAGTGACGTTCTGCCATAAGCCAGCCATGTTAAGGACCATGGAATCAGACCTTTCCTCTGGCTCAGGTTCAGAAAGGCAAATCTTCTGTCTAAGTAGAGTGTTCGAGGAAGGTTGACCCTACATGTAAAACTAGCCACTACAACTTCCTCCTCCAGGATGACTAAGGCTAAGACTGCCCCCTATAGACAGACTCCACCTACCGAGACCAGCCTGAGACTGCCCCCTATAGACAGACACCAGCTACCGAGACCAGCCTGAGACTGCCCCCTATAGACAGACACCACCTACCGAGACCAGCCTGAGACTGCCCCCCCATAGACAGACTCCACCTACTGAGACCAGC
>NW_022196898.1:43705156-43730652 GCF_008632895.1 Mastomys coucha | reverse complement strand
CTACCGAGACCAGCCTGAGACTGCCCCCCTATAAACAGACACCACCTACCGAGACCAGCCTGAGACTGTCCCCCTATAGACACCACCTACTGAGACCAGCCTGAGACTGCCCCCCTATAGACTCCACCTACTGAGACCAGCCTGAGACTGCCCCCCTATAGACAGGCTCCACCTACTGAGACCAGCCTGAGACTGCCCCCCTATAGACAGACTCCACCTACTGAGACCAGCCTGAGACTGCCCCCATACAGACCTATGGAGACCTGCCTGAGACTGCCCCATACAGACCTATGGAGAGCAGCCTGAGACTGCCCCCATGCAGACCTATGGAGACCAGCTAACCTCTCCCCCAGAAGCTCCAGGTTGTCCATCAGAGTGCAGACAGCCCATCTAGCCCAGGCTTTTCTAGACCCATTTGTGTCTGTTTTTTCCACTGTCCCAGTCAAGGTTCCAGGACCAAAGCTCAGGGGACACAGCCCCTTGTCCCCTTACCTCATCCCTCACACTCATTTCTTCGGAGAGCCATTTGCTGTGGCATTGAGAACCCATGTGGGGTTGCAATAGGAATCCATATCTGCAGAGATGTGAGTGATGTTTGATTTCTTTGAGGCTCATTCATGGGAATTCATAAGGTAAGATGGTGTTAGACAAACAATGAAGGCACAGCCTGTATCCAGAGCATGTTTAATTATGCAAGCAGATGTAAGCTCTGGTCTGTTTTGCCCTTCCTGAAAGCAGTGACAGCATTAGTATGGCAGGAAATCAGTGTCCTCAGATAATCACGTTCATGTATGTGTGTGTCACATGCAGGTGTGAATGCCCTTGAAACCAGAAAAGAGCATCCAATCTCCAGGAGCCGGAGTTAAGAGCCTGTCCAGTGTAGGTGCTAGCAACTGAACTCTGGTACTCTGCAAGAGCAGCAAGCACATTTAACTGTTGAACTCCAGCCCCTTAACTTATATGTTGATAAGTATTCCCTAGCATCATTTAAATTTGTCACATTTACATAACCAATACTGGACATATTAGTCCTTTGTGGCTGGCTCAGTTTCTCCCTCCATGAAGTGAAGATAATTAGTGCCTTCCTCAGGTGACAGTAAGGACTAAATCCAGGACAATATTTACAGAGCTAACTCTAGTACTACTGGCCTCATTTTATTTAAAAAACATTTTAGTTAAGGAGATATGTTTTTAATAACTCTCTCCCCTAGGTTAAAATGCCCTGGTCACAACACAAATCCCATTTTTAAAATAGGATTTTAAAGTCAAGGATATTTGTTTTTAAATGTCAGCTCAGATATTTCTAACCAGTAAACTTACAAATAGCAATTCACAATATGTTACCTCTGAGAGTTTCTGCTCATCCCCCTAACTGCTGAGCACAGCTATCGGTGATGTTCTTACAGGTGGGCATGCTAAGCCACAGAAGTCCTCGAAGGATCTTATCTCCCTAGAGAGATTAGCTCAAGTTATTTGTGTGTGTGTGTGTGTGTGTGTGTGTGTGTGTGTGTGTGATATGCTCACTGAGTGCAATAACAATGTGTAAAGGGAACCAGAAGTGCTATTCCAATTTCTCACTTAAGCACTGGTCTCTAAAAACAGTCCCACTTAGATCCAAATGCAGGTGTCATGAGGTTCACTCAGTGAGAAAAGCCAGCTTGAAAGCAAACCAGCTGGCTTACAGCACTATGCAGGGTCAAGGCAATGAAGCAAAGGGGAGGGGAAGGTCAGGACTATAACATTAATATTTCAGGTTACTGGGAAGGAGGGAGCCAGGAGGGATGGGCACCAGCCAGAGATTTATGTAACGTCTCAAGACACAGACAGGCAGAGAAGGTTCTGCAGCCCACATGCATCTGCTCCAGAATCTGAAAATTACTTTGGTTATTTTTTACGAGTCCCTCCGCCTGATGTTTCACAAAGCACTGGCTCCTGTCTGGTGCTGCACAGAGAGCCCAGGGTCTTGCACACTGGAGGGACTCTAGTATCTGTGGACTAAATGAAAGCTCCAGAGAAGAGGGAGATGAGGCGAATCATGAATCCCTTCTGTCTTGAGCCAAATCTATCTTTCTATTTCCTTCTTGGAATGCTGGTGATTAAGCTAGAGGCCCTGCTGAATGCTGGGCAAAGAACTCTACCACTGAGCCACGCCCTCAGCCCCTATCTAAACTTGGCAAATCAGGTGGAGACTGGAGGATTGGTAGATCGAGACCAGCCTTGGCTTTGTAGCAAGTCTGAAAGCAGCGTAGGCTGTGTAAGACCTTGTCTTAAAAAATAAAGACAAAATAATCCGAAACATACTTACCTGCCCAGCCAACACATTCCCAAAAGCTGAGCTAGGCTAATTCCTCAGCTGTGTCCTCATGCTAGTACCTGTGCTCCCTCCTAAAGCCTTCCTCACTCATTTCTTTGCTTTTTAAACAGGGCAGTACCAAGCTGAGATGGGGAGGGTATAGTCTAGAAGGGGTGCTGTGTGTGTACAAAGTCTAAAAGGTAGAGCGGGGTTAGAAAACCTCTATGCTAACTCGTGTAACAGCAGCGTCTCAGTTTGAGCATGTCAAGTGGTTCACTGTGCTGGATTGATTGATCTTTTCCCAAGGGATAATATTCTCATTTTTTTATATGCCTTACAAAATGGTACTCAACATTTTTAAGTGCCAAAATAAGAGCATTTTGAAAGCATAAAGTTCTGTATCCACCTGAAATAGAAATCAATTATATGGCTAGTGAGATTACAGGATTGGGAAGCAAGGTGGATCTGAGAAGGGGTGTCTTTCTTAATAAACTCTCCCCCCCCCAAAAAAAGCCCAAACATCCTCCACGCCTCAAACCACAAACTTACCAACACTTCATCTTGGACGTCGCTGGAAAAAGATTATTTCCCCTGCTCTGTGCCAGGGAGCTTTACTCATTTCGTGGTGGTTGTGTTTACCATACACCAGGTAATAGGTTTATTAGCTTACTGTCTGCTAGTAATTGAACCTAAAAAGACAACACTTGGGTCCTCACGGGCTTTCATGGGTCAGCTGATCCTCCTTTGACCAGGTAGGGGGAACAGAGACCCAGGAGTGGTGAGGAAAGCTGGGCTCAAACTTGGGCTCCCTCCAAGCCTCATCAGAAACACAGGGCTCAGAAAGGCTCGCGGTCCGGGCCGTCCTCCGGTCCTCCCCGCCGCCGCACGCGTGTTTACCGCAGGCCTCGCGGGGCGCTCACGTCCGCCCGGGAGTAGGTCGAGAGTGGAGAGTCCCGGGGCTCCGCCAGCCAGAGTCTGAGGGTCCGAGGCGGCCGCTCTCCCACGGCGCCTCCGCTCCATCCCGCTCGCCACGCCTCGGGCCCGCCCCCACCGCCGCGCCTCCCGGTTATCCGCTCGCGCCTCCGCCGGGTGCCGGGTCGGAAACAAAGGCGGGGGGCGGGGAGCGCACGGCGGCGGCGCCGCGGTCCGCCCTTCATTTGGAGCCCGCGACGTCAGCGGCGGTGGCCGGGGCCCGTGCGGCGGGGGCGGGCATGGGCGGCGGGGGTGGCGGGGGCGGCGGGGGCCCGGCCTGCGGCTAGCGCGAGCCGCCGAGCGAGCAGCGGGCGCGGCCGCCCGATCCCGCCATGAAGAAGAGCGGCTCCGGCAAGCGGGTGAGTGCGCGGCGCGGGGACAATGGGGCCGGGGCCGGCGGGGGGGCGGGGAGGGCGCGGAGACCCGTCTGAGCCGCCGCTCCTCGTCTCGCCCCGGGCAGGGGCCTCCGGATGGAAACCATCAGTCTGCAGCGCCCGAGAAGGTCGGCTGGGTCCGGAAATTCTGCGGGAAAGGGATTTTCAGGGAGATTTGGAAAAACCGCTATGTGGTGCTGAAAGGCGACCAGCTCTACGTCTCCGAGAAGGAGGTAGGCGCCTTGGCTCGAACCGTCGGGACCCCGGCCCCACACCGGCTAGTTCTCCGGCTTGCCCCGCCTCCATCTCTGCAAGTTCAGGGGGTCGCAAAAGTCCTGTGTCTGCAGAAAAAAAGTCACCCCCGAGTGAGAGAACCTGAGTGGGATTTAGGAGTTTACTTACTTGATGTGCCTTTGCGGACACCTTTCTCAGAAGTTCTAACGTCTGCCGCCTCTCGCTCTATTCTGGCCCCCTAAAATACTGTTGGGGGTTTTGGGTGGATTTGTTTTTGTTTTTGTTTAATTTGCTGTTGAAACACACTGGTATTCTTATCCCTCGACCCTTCCTGTCTCCCCCACCCCAGCACACCACCCTTTCCGTTCCTGCCGGGGGGAGGGGGCATATGTAGGTCCCCTGAGTAGCACAGTCTCCCTAAATCACAGAAAACACAACTTGGAAGTAGTCTCTGGGACCAGGGGTAGAGCAGCCGTGAACGCCCGGTTTTTGTAGGAGCTAGCATGCTGTTCCTCACCTTCCACTCTACTTAGAGGGTAAAAAGAAGAAAAAAAAAATCAAGGAACTCATATTCTGCCCATTTATTTGTAGACAGGGGGGATGGAGTTAGGACTGTGAGTGCCTGTGTGTGTGTCTCCGTGGCTTTGGCTCTGTAGTTTAACAGGAAACCACAGCCCACATGGGGTCGGTATATAAAGCCAGGTCGTGGAATCCAGACCCCTCTCCCTCATTGTGAAGCTCTAACTCTTGACTCGATAACAAGAATGCTGAGAAACTAAACTTGCCTCCCTGTGACTATCTGATCATGGTAGACTAGTCATGTCCCTTTCCGACTAGCCCTTCCTTCCTTGCCTGTGTGCCCTCACCCAAAACCAACAGAGTGGGAAGTTCTCCCTTAGCTCTAACCTGTTCTGCTTTTGTCACTAGACACTTGTTTTCTGCCCTTGTATTTGGGCAAATAAAGCCTTTTATGGTGTTGAAGCAGATACTCTTGCAGCCCGAGAGAGGTACTCATCTGAAAGCAGTCTACTGAGACAAACGGAACTAAACGGACTGTTGAGTCTGTGGGTCCCTCTTGAAGGGGCCGAAACATAACCGTTGGAGACGCTTGGGGGCAAGCTAGGGAAAGACTTGACAGAGTTTGCTCTTGAGGATCACTACTACCTGCTCTCAAATCCTCCAGAGAGTTCCCCCCACGATTCTCTTGCTTTCTATTTTTGTTTATTTTAAAAGCAGCAGTGAGTGTCACCGTGTATCTCCTGTCTTCCCCAAACTTCATAATGCCAGGAAATGTAGTTAGCAATCAGGAAGGGCTTCCTACATGTCCAAGGGGAAACCAGAAGACAGTGAAGGGCTACAGAAACAAAACAAGGCCTTTCTCCCTTCTTGTGTTTGTCTAAAAGGCAGAACCTGGGGACAAACGTGCATGGTTACTTTGTTAATAAACCTGTGTGTGAGGGAGGGATTCAGAGCAGAGAGAGGAGAGGATGACCTCAGCCTAGAGTGTCCGCTGGCCTCTGACTCAGGAGCATCTGACTAGACCTGGGGCCAGATGCCCCCTGCTGGGAAGGGCAGTGGAAAAGAGGGAACCGCACCTTATACTGACCCTTCTTCAGAACCAATTCCGTGGTCCGGTGGGTCTGGGCCAAGGGCAAAGCTGCCAAGAAACTCTGTTTATTCGGCCTGTAAACAAAAGCAGCAGCAAAGCAATAGGCTGAAGATGTAAAACCCAAAAGCACAGTGTACTTGCAGTTTACATGCTGATGCAAATACAAAAAAGAAAGGAAACATTGCTAAGCCTTCGGTTTGAGTCTCCCTTTCTTGGGAAAGCAAGGTCTCCCTTCCGTGGGTATCGTGGGTCATTCCTAACTCTCCAAGGGCATCCTTTCACCGACCTGCACAAGGACCAGAGAGGTAGGAACAGTTCCATCGGTTAGGGAGACTTCACGGTAGAGGAAATTAGGTTGAAAGCAATGCTTAGTACATCTGTGGGCTGTGAGACGGAAGGGTTCACTTGGAAGATGTAGTCATAAATGAGACATTAGGAATTTGGTGTAAGGAAGAGACAGGATACAATAGAGAGCAAGGTGCCAGGGTGTCTGTCTTTTCTTGGGCACTGGCATCTACTTATCCTGCTGCCTACCTCACCCAGCCTCCCACCCTTGCCCTTCCTGACCTCTGTCAACGTGTCTCACTCCCACAGTGCCTTATCAGCCTTGTCCATGCCAGGCAAGCTCCCTTCCCTTCCCCTGGGAAAACAGAACAAGTGAGTCCCTTCCCCTGGCTGCACACACCCTGCTCTTTCCTCTCCGAGCTTTCTGGCCTCTGCTGATAGTCTCTCTGGGAAAGGCAGGGGAGAGGAGCTTGCCGAATCATCCCACATTGCAGCCTGTGTTGCAGTGAACAGTTCTGGAGTGATTCTTGTCTCAGGTCCACCTCTTCCCAGCCACACCTCAGGGAGCCCTAGAAAGGGGGAACCCTGGGGAGCCAAATCTTGCCAAACAAATGGCAATGATGAATTTTCCCCCAGGCTCCCCCACAGCACATGTGCTCAGCAATTCAGAAGGATGGGCAGACCGGCCACGGGCTGGTAGATGTCCCCCAGGGGAGCCATGGACCTCCTTATACACGCTCACTTGGTTTCAACTTTTTCCTGGGGAAACATGACCAGTCCATTCCTGGGATATCCCCCAACCAAGTGGAAGAAGGGGATAGCCTGATAACCAGGAAGTCTCCTGTCACATTCTACATTAGACGTTAATGTAGAGCAGGTGGGAAGGAACACTCCGTGAACCATAGTATTCCCTCAGGCCAGAGGTAGCCCTTTGTCCCTTCCAGGTGTTGGCTGCCTTTTCCCTTTCCTCTGGAGTATTAGTGGTCACTCTTGTCTTCCTTACTTGGAATGATCAGAGCAGCCCATTCTCCGCGTCCCTTTAAGGACTTGTAAGCTTCGTCCTTCAGAGACGGAGGGTCATGGGTAGAGGGAGGCACTGGGATGGTAGCTTGTAGGGAGTGGGTTAAACAGAACCCCATACAAGGACTCAGATCTCAGTCCCATCCCCCAAGTACACACCTGAGGTGGGGTGGCTTCCTGCCGTCATCCTCCCCTTTCCTCTGGAGGAGAGGCAGGGTAATTTTATCCTCATGACACCCCAACCTCCCATAGGTAAAAGATGAGAAAAATAGTCAGGAGGTGTTTGACCTGAGTGACTATGAGAAGTGCGAAGAGCTCCGGAAATCCAAGAGCAGGAGCAAGAAAAATCACAGCAAGTTCACCCTGGCCCGGTGCAGACAGCCGGGCACCACGGTAGGCCCCCCGCCTCTCTACAGCCCTGGCTTGCAGGGCCCAGAGTTATTCTCCCTCTGGCTTTTATTATTTAACTGGAAAATATTCTGACCATTTCCTTTCCCCTAGGCAGGCCAGCCTATAACCTATTCAGCCATAAAGAAATCTCTCTCCCTCTCTCTTCCCCTCCCCCTTCCCCTCCCTCCCCTTCCCCTCTTCCCTCATACTGTGTGTATGTACATGTTCTCTTGGGAGAAACATTATTGGTGCTTCTTCCCTGATGAGTGTCTGAAGTTCAAGGGAAGCCCGGGAAGCCATGCTTGTCACACCCTGTATCCTCAGACATTTAAAGATCTAAGCGCATTCACACCTCCCCTAGTTGTCTCCAGTGTCATCTTCTTAGCTCCTCCCCCACCCCCATGTTTTCTGAAACAACCTGTGCATTCTGCAGGAACAGACTTCGGGTTCCTTCCATCATTGATGATCCCAGAAGTAGGGTCTCTCCTTCCAGGAGCTGGGCGTGAAGGGATGAGAGGATTATTTCTTTGGGGGGGGGGTTATAATTTATTTGTAAAACCCTAGCTAAAACAAGAATGTTCCCCTCACAGGCACCCAACCTCATCTTCCTGGCAGTAAGTCCTGAAGAAAAGGAGTCATGGATCAACGCCCTGAGCTCTGCCATTACCAGAGCTAAAAACCGTATCTTGGATGAGGTCAGGGGCTTGCTGTGGGGCAGGGGTGGGTGCTAAGGCGGAAAGCAGGCTATGGCTCACTAGATGAGGAGGGGTGTTTTGTGGGGCCCCTTTAGTTTTCCCCAGCTCAGTTTCTTGGCCTTTGTTTGTTTGTTTGTTTGTTTGTTTGTGAGACAGCGTTTCTCTGTGTAGTCCTGGCTGTCCTGGAACTCACTTTGTAGACCAGGAGGGCCTTGAACTCAGAGATGTACCTGCCTCTGCCTCCCAAGTGTTGGGATTATAGGAGGGTGCCACTAAGTCCTGACCTTTCTCAGCTTCTTTAAAGGTCCTGTTGTGTTGACCCTCCACCCCCATTTTCTCTCTTAAGCCTTTTCTCTGCTGATTCAAACCCCACACACACTTCACAATGCTTAATCTAGTCCTGGGTCAACTGTGTCAGTAAATCCTTCTACCTATACCCTGCTCAGAAGCAGGTGGTGGGGTGTCCTGTTTCCCAGTCCAGACACGTTAGGGGTCGCTCAGTTGGGACAGAGTCCTAAAGAAACCCTGTGACTCACAGTGCATCTCTTCAGGTCACCGTTGAGGAGGACAGCTATCTTGCCCACCCTACTCGAGACAGAGCAAAAATCCAACACTCCCGCCGTCCTCCAACCCGGGGACACCTCATGGCTGTGGTATGTAAAACTTGCCTGATTCCTCTAAATCAAAATTACTTACTCAGCACCTAGCACGAGTCAGACATCTCTGTTCTCAAAAACTTCTGAGGAAATGAGAAATACCCCTAGGACAGTGAAAAGCAGAAGTGTTGTGTTCAGAATGATGTGCGCTGCTGTGTGGTGGCCAGCCACTCTGACGGGTGACGGTAAGTGCTACACACCCCACAGCAAACCCTCTACTAAGTGAAGTAGTGGTTTCTGTCAGCCAGCCTTGCTCCAAGTCTAGGGGACCCATGGTCTCTGGGCTTTCTGAAAAGTGGGGCTATGACGATGCCTTTAGGAAAGTGGTTCTGAGGGAACAGTCACAAGAGCGCATGTGCGACAGCATAGAAAATACTGAATTCCTTCTACGACGTGACAATACTTAAGAAATAAGGGCACAACAGGCTGGAGAGATGGCTCAGCAGTTGGGAGCAGTGGCTGCTCTTCTAGAGGTCCCAGGTTCAATTCTCAGCACCCACATGGCAGCTCACAACTAACTGTCTATAACTCCAAGATCTGGCACCCTTACACAGACATGCCTGCAGGCAAAGCACCCAGTATACACAAAGTAAAAACAAATATAAAAAAGAAGGCAACAAAGTTCGTTACAAGGCAAGGATTCAGAGTTCAGATATCAGAGCAGAGCTAAGGGGTGTGGCGGAGAGAATGTAGACAGAGGAGCATCCTCCTCTCTCCATCTGTCTGTGCGGGTCTTACTGTGGTACGTGGGCCATCCCTATGATGCATAAGAGTCTATAGCACAGAAGTAGACACTCCCTGCAAAGCTTGTAGCAGAGCAGAGAGCAGACAATCTGCAGGAAAGGTTAAGTTACAGAAAACCAAAACAAAGGAATCAAACAGCAGAGGAGGGGTCTCCGCTGGAGTGGAGGGGGCCCTTCAGAGAGGGGACCACGGCTCGCATTATTCGTTCACTACCTTCTTCCACATCTCCTTCCCAGGCTTCGACCTCTACCTCAGACGGGATGCTAACATTAGACCTGATCCAAGAGGAAGACCCTTCCCCTGAGGAGCCAGCCTCTTGTGCTGAGAGCTTTCGGGTTGATCTGGATAAGTCTGTGGCCCAGCTGACTGGCAGTCGACGGAGAGCAGACTCAGACAGGATTCAGCCCTCTTCACACCGGGCAAGCAGCCTTTCTCGGCCTTGGGAAAAACCAGACAAGGGAGCCCCCTACACCCCACAAGCACTGAAGAAGTTACCCAGTACAGAGAAGAGCCGATGTGCCTCCCTGGAGGAGATCTTATCCCAGAGGGACACTGCCCCAGCCCGCCCTCTTCACCTTCAAGCTGAGGAATCCCCAGCCCCTGTCCCCTCCCAGCCGGGGCAGCTGTCCCGGATCCAGGACCTGGTAGCAAGGAAACTGGAGAAGACTCAGGAGCTACTGGCAGAGGTTCAGGGACTGGGAGATGGCAAGCGGAAGGCCAAGGACCCCCCACAGTCTCCACCGGACTCTGAGTCCGAGCAGCTGCTGCTGGAGACAGAAAGGCTGCTGGGAGAGGCTTCGTCCAACTGGAGCCAGGCAAAGAGAGTGCTGCAGGAAGTCAGGGAGCTGAGAGACCTGTACAGGCAGATGGACCTGCAGACCCCGGACTCCCACCTCAGACAGACCTCCCAGCACAGTCAATACCGGAAGAGCCTGATGTGAAAGAGGGGAGCAGATCTGGAATTTGGGGGCGGGCACAGACTCCTTATCTCCAAATGTTGCAGGATAAAGCTTTTTTATTTACCTCAGCCCAAAAAAAAAAAAAAAATGAAATTCATTGCTTTTGCTGATGCCTCACCCACTGTGGCTTTTTCCTACCAACTTCCCATGTCAACTCCCATGTCAGATTGAGCCTGGAGGCCCAAGTCTAGAACTCTCATCTGTACAAAGAATAACATAGGCAGGCCTTACACTCTGCATAGGCCACCACCCCCCAGGCACAGTAGGCTCGGTCCCAGATGTACACGGGCGTCTGGGTTAGAATGGGCAAGCTTTCCTCAGATGTCCCAGGTTCTCTCTCTGAGGCTGAAATTTCAGCTCTGCAACTTGAGTTCTAGGGACACAGGGCCAGTGCCACCTGTCCATGCCATAAGAGAAGTGAAATTTACCCGAGCCTTGTGGAGGATATGTGGAATTAAAGCCTCCCAGCCAAACACAGGCTTCTCACCAAGGTGCGTGTACCTACCTCAGGAGAGGGCCGCTAAGGTCGCACTCCCTGAGGCTGAGGCTCAGCGCATGGTGGTTACCTAAGTGGGAGGCCCTTGTGCCTTCTCCGGTAAGGCTGGGCTGCCTCCTGTTCCCCTTATCCAAGGGCTCCCTTTCCCTCCCGCTGAGGATCCGAAGATACAAACTTGAATAGGTGGGACCAGCTTGGTCCTCCGACAGGGGTGGAATCACACACAAACTGGGGAGCAGCTGACCTGTGGCAGGCCTAAACTAAGAATGAAACTGGCTTGTGATGGAGGCTGTGTGGGAAGGAGGGGAAAACAGACCTGCGCCCAGCTTCCTCTTTCTGCCAAGCAAGGGCTCCTAACCCTGCCCACCTCCCTCCGCCCTCCCAACACTGCACAGCTTCAGAACGGCTCTCCCCACACCCCACACCCCACACCGTCGCCTGCCTGGCTTCCTCGAAGGTTCGTCCATGGCAGACTGAGTTTATTTTTCTAAGATTAAGTTTATTAGTGGCAAAAGGAAGGCAGGCAGGCAGGCAAGATTTGAATCGTTCTGGAGATAAAGGGTCATAGAGCCTCCTGCATCAGGCAAACAAGGGGTTAAAAATAGAGGGGTGTGTCCCTCGTCCTTGATCCTCCTGAGGTCTCACACCTTGCACCCATGGTCCAGAGTTTCCTGGTGGAAAGAGAAAGAAGGGTAAGGACAGACAGGCTCCAGGACAGACAGACAGGCTCTAGGGGCCCAGGCTTGTGGGGAACCCCTCTGATCTCCAGCATGTTAGGACATCACCACCTTGTGAACGAGCTGGGGGAGTCCCTCCAAATAAAAGTATCTTGAGGAAAGGGATTCTGGGTTTTCAGGCACATATGCATACTGGGAGTCTGACCTTAGCACGTTCTCTAACCACTGAGCCATCTCCCCAGCCTGCCAGCAGAGGGGACACTTGTCATAGTCCCTGCCTCTCACTGTCACCAAAGTTTTCCCCAGATCTAGCCTGTAGCTATCTAGACACAAGTTCTGTGCTTGAACCATGGAAAGTACACAAAGTACCACCTTACTGCGGTCCCCAGGCTCTCGTGACAAAGTGAGGGAACCAGGTTTGCTGTCCCCCTCACAAGCTCCACTTTCCAGAACTCTAGCCCCGGTCTTCAGAGCCACCCATTGCCGCAGATACTGATGGGTTAAAATTACACACTTTCTGCTTCCCATCTTCTTGTTTGATCCGCATTTTCTATTTTCTCTTCCTTGTCGCCCCCACAAAATGAAGAAAAAGACAAAACAATAATGACATATGTGTCCTAACATGCCAGTCATCTCCAGGGTAGGAACGTGCACACACACACACACACACACACACACATGGCAGACATTGGAGGAACACGACAGGTGAGCAAAGGTCTCTAGGGCTCACTAGAGACCAAGAAAAGCTGATGCTGGGCCCCTCCACCAGCAGCCCCAGTTCTCAGGCAGGTGTCCCAGCATACCCCTCTGTGAGTGATGTAAATGCGCTTGGCTTTGAAACCACAGGGATCAGGGTTCAAGTTCCAACTCTTACTTTTTGTTTAAGAGGCCCTGGGCAAAACAGGCTTGATAAGAGTTTTGTGTTCTCCTCAGTAAACGAGTTGTTGACTGTAAAGCGCAGCCCGCGGTCTATGCTTCTCTGTCCACAGTGGCTTCAAAGGCTGCTGGGTCTACTTTGGCTCAATTGAATAGTGAACAGCAAACTCAGGAGGCCAGAGTACGGCTTGAAGGAGGCACAGGCCACAGGGCCGATCGACCGATCAATCGATTGCTGCCACTCTACTTCACATCCTTGAATGGGCCACAAGCCATGCCCATCCCTCTCTTCTGAGGAGGGCATTCGAGGTACCTCCAGGCATAGTGCTGAAGACAGCTGCAAAGAGAGAAAAGCGTGATTCCCGGTCTGCAACCATTTGGGAGCCTCACACAAAGCCATGCTTCACACCAGAAAAGGAACCTAAATTCTACGCTGGTGGTGGGCGGCTGCCAGCAAGATTTTTGGTCATATAAAAATGTTTTGAACCTAGCCACCATGACAGGATCACAGCAAGCCATTCTAGCTTCCTCCTGGCCCCTGTTCTCTACCACTCCACACTCTTAGGCCCCATGGTTGCGCTTGGGGTGGCTTTCTGCTGCGAAGCTGCTGACAGACACTTTCAGGATGTTCACCCTTCTTCGGGACAGCCTGGCCATACCTTCTCACTCAAATGAACAGGAGAGAGAAACTCCTCTGGGAGGCCCCAGGATGGGCAGAGGGGAAGTCCAGGACACGGAGTTGAACCGGGGGTGATGAGTAGAGATAGGTAAATTTAAGCACAGGATGCTTAACTCCTATTTCAGGGACAGCCCCTCCGCTCTGCCTGTTTCTCTCTGAGGTAAGTTGTTCAGGAGGGTTTGAGGGAGCTGTGAAAGTATGGTCTACAGCTCCCTCCATTAGGAAGATGTCTGAGGCACTGGCCTGGCAAGCTAATGAGTTAATTTGCATATGATTTCCACAGCATAGCTGGAAGTTGTCTAGGGTGAAGACAGGGGAGGGAGAGAGCACAAGTTTCTCTGCCCCTCCCTCCCTGTTCCAGCCCTAAACAAACTGGTAAACCTAGGGTGGTGATCCTAGGGCTGTAGCCTGGGTCCCATCCCCACCCACTGCCCTAAGCCCCCTGCCAACAGGAGCTGTGCCCCACTTCTCCCTAGAAACCCATCCCAGAAGTAACTCTCTAAGCCTTGCAGGCAAGCAGCCCTTCTGCAGCCCTTGAAGCCTGGCTATCACTCTCTCGACTCCCTCCCTACCCTGGGTTTCCTTTTCTGCTTTTCTCCTACCTCCCAGTCTCCCAACAACAGCAGCCAATCCCCAGCCTGCTCTAGAGCCTCACCATATATGGAGAGGTTGGAAGGAAACCCGAGTAAAAGCGGGAGCGAGCACACACACACACACACACACACACACACACACACACACACACACGCAGGGTTGAGTGTTTTTCTGCATATGACCCTGTGTCTCTCTGTGTACACCATGAGCCCCACTGTCCCCTGTTCACCCCACCCACAAAAAAAATGAGGAATGTGTCTGCTCCTTCCCACCTTTATTCATGCCCCAGGAGACCATCACTCCAACTGGTTGCCTCTGACCTAGATTCCCTGCACTAATTACAACTCTAACGAGATCTAACAAACACCCAACTTAGCACAGCTGAGACCCTCGAGGTCAATTAGTGCAGTCCAGTTCCTCTTGGGAAACAGGGGCTGGGGTCAGGAAGTCATGTGTATGCCCTAGTCCAAACACACCGTAACTCCCTGGTTGAAGGAAGGATGAAAAGAATGTAAAAATTAGTAGGACCCGGTTAAAAATGGGATTTTGGAGAGTTAACCAGTGTGGGAAGAACATTTAGGTGGAGGAGCAGTTGGAGAATTTAGGTTCCCAGCCAGGCATGGTGATGAATTAGAAGGCTGAGGCAGGAGGATGGCACTTTCGAGCTATGCCTGAACTAGAAGATTGCAGATCCCTAGCTTCCCCAATGCCATCAGCACAAGGGTTGGTGCAGCTTTATGAAGAAGAGGGACTCAGAAAAGTAGCCCCAGAACCTGGGTCTGTGGCACGGCCTCAGTGGTGGCCGCTGCTCCCTCAGCCTCAGTTCCCATCCTCCCTGCTGGCTTGAAGGAATTCAGAAGTCACTCCTTTCTCTCAGAATTACTCTATTTAATCTCATTCTTGCTTTTCATTCTTCAAGATATTAAAACTCTGAAAACAAAAAGTTCTTCCTCCTAAGTGCTGGAGAGATGGCTCAGTGGTAAAGAACACCTACAGCTCTTGCAGAGGACCTGAGTTCAGTTCCCAGCACCCCCATCCAGGCAGTGCACAAGCATCTCTAACTACAGCTCCAGGAGATTTGGCGCTCTCTTCTGGCCTCCATCGGCACCTGCACTCATGTGCACATATCCATGCACAGACGCACCAAAAGACATAATTAAAAATAGTCTCAAAAGCCCTTTCCGCCTCAAATCCTTCAGGTGGCAAGACAGAGTAATGGAAGGACTCTCCTCTCCCATGCTAGGCTGAGCGTCTGTGGAGGTGGGAAACAGACAGAAAGGACTAGAGGATCCTATGTGCGGATGCACACGTGGGCTTGGTCTCTTTCCGGCTTCCACCAGCTGAGGTGGCAAAGGGCAGAACTCTGCAATGCCATGCATGCAGCCTGCACAGTCCTGATACAGAGATAGGGAATTCACTCTCCTCGTACCCAAGCACCTGTCGGCATCTCTACCTGGATGACCAACAGGAGTCTTAAACTGCCGTTCCATTTATCAATAGGCTATTGACGAAGGCTCTTGATGGATCTCGTCTGAGCGGGGTGGATTTGATGCTCTTCCCATTTTCAAGGCAGGGCTGATGTGAGTTTATCCGTGGAAGTTCCAGACCTTACTTAGTAAGGTCCCCATAAGGGATCTTACAGTTTCGGCTCTCTCTTAAAATTCAGCTGCATGTAAGGAGCCTCAACTAGCATCCTAAGTGAGAGACCATGTTATAGAAGAGACCCTGAACCCCCACAGCTTCATCCAAACCTGACAACGGAAGGCAAAACAGCCAAGCCAGAGGCCAATGGCCCTCTGAAGCCCAAAAGATGGAAGAAGCTGGCAGTGGTGGCACACACCTTTAGATCCAGCAGTCAAGAAGCAGAGGCAGGCAGGTCTCTGCGAGTTCAAGGCCACCCTGGTCTACAGCGTGAGTTCCAGGACAAGATCTGAGGAATTAACAGTGCTTGTTCCCGGAGCACCAAGATCCGCAATGCACAGCAAAACAAGAAACTGGTTTGGGGAAGTAAAAGGTTGCCATCATTAAAACCTAAAACAGGAGTGGTTGCCATTGTGACCAGCTGCAGACGCAAGCGAGAAGGGCCATGAGGACACTTAGTAAGGCTGGGGCAGGCAGGGAGGAAATATATTGGAGACTGGAGAGAGGTTCCCATGGCACATAAGGGTAGAATGATGGATAAAACTGTTGTCTGTGATACTCAGCAGACAGCAAATAGACCCAATAGACTGGAGGAGCCTACTGAGTGGAAATTGCAAACACCAATAGGCTCTCCTACTGTGTGTTGGTAAGATATCAAGAATGGTAAAGGCAACCTTTGAGTTTATAAGCAAATTTGAAGGGAAACTCAAGAAAGAGAGCACTGGGAAGGTCCAGTGGAGAAGGCATTCCCAGCATTCCCTGGTGGTAGTTAAAAAGAGTGAGCTGCTGGAGGGGACCACCTGGCCAGGAGCAGTGCCCACCAGGACAATGGAGTAGCTGATGGTACAGACTTGCCTCAGTGTCTGAGCCTGACAGGAAAGCAGCTAACAAATAACGAAAGCGTGGCGGTCAGTGGCCTCTGCGGTGACTCACAAAGAGAAGTGATCAGGAGAAATGATGGAAGACCAGCTCAGAGGAGCTGACCTGTCTGTCACTCAGGCAGGAGGCGGAGTTCAAAGTAAAGGAGGCCTGTCAGGGCACAGTCAGGCCTCTACCGGAACTCCACACGAAAGTGGTGCATATGGCACTTCGGTTGGTTGAGGCGCCTGGATTTTGTTTTATTTCATTATTTTGTAGTCCTGAGGATTGAACCCAAGGCCTCTCTCATTCTTGGCAAGCTCTCAACCTGTGAGCTACACTCCCAGAGCCTACTTCTCTAAGCCTTGAATCCTCCCTCCCTGCGCTGCTGGTCAGACATTTGACTTTGCTAGTGCAGGCCATCCCTTTCTCAGGATCCTAGATGCTCTGTAATGCTCCCATCATAATAAAGCACCTCTGGCTGTCCTTACTGATGTGTGAATCTGGAATCCCAGCACAGGGCTGCCTCACGAGGTCTTCTAGCCCAATATCATAGAAATCTAGATGATTTGGGGCCCTCCCTGGCTCCTGATGGAATGAACACGCTGTGTATTAACTAGTCCCTTCTGGCCTCCCTGCTGAGGTATGCTGTGGCTTAACCCTAGTTGTTACCCTAGCAGTCAGGGGACAAGATGGGGCCGATCTGAAGAAGCCCTTCTGTGCCAGGATCAGGAAAGCCATCTGTGTTATCTTGAGTGGTAGCTGAGTCTGATTTGTAACTGAGAACTAATTTTCCCATTTTAAGGCAATGTCTCAATAACTTGTCCAGGTCTGATCTTCCTGCTTCACCCCTTAAATGGCTGGAATTACAAGTATATGCCACCATATTGGCCTCTGAAGATTTCTAACTTCCGGTATTTTCTGAACCCTTAGTTGATAGAACACTTGCCTAACATGGATAAGACCTTCGGTTCCATCTCTAGCATCACATAAAATCAGCATGGCGGTACAAGCCTGTATTGTAATCCTAGCACTCAAATAGTAGAAGCGGGAGGGTCAGAAGTTCAAGGTCATCCTCAGCTACTTATGGAATTTGTGGCTGGCCTGGGTACGTGAGACTCTTAAGGGGGCGGGGTGGGGTGCTAACCATGGATTATGATTCATAGAAGACACACACACCATGCACTCTACCACAGCAGGGAGAACCATGCTGGTGAGGGTCACCAGCATCACTAAACTCATGGTGATATCTGCAGTCCAGAGACACAGGTAGTAACAGGATTATTGATAAAGACTATTGACTCCGCACTCCCCGCTCCATTAGGGACCAGGAGCTACAAGACCAGCCAGGGCATCACAATTATTTTAATGGCCAGAAAAGTTAAAGGACTAGCCAAGGGCTTGACTCATAGGCAGAGTTGGGCTGACTAATGGCACATGATATCCCCAGGGACAAACAAATGAGAGCACAGGCTGAGTGTGTGTAATCAACCCAAGCACAAGCAGGCACACAGAGGATGCTCATAGCTACCACCATAAGAAGCCACAAATTCTCAAGAAACTGGACCCTTGCAAATTGTTGGTAACAAGGAAGAAAAGTGTGTGATAGTCTCTTGAAAATTAAAAAGAGAATCGCCCGGGGCTGGGGACATGGTTCAATGGTTCAGAGTACTGGCTGCTCTTCTGGAGGACCAGGGTTCTTAGCACCCATATGACAGCTCACGACTATCTGTAACTCCAGTCAAGATGATCTGATGCCCTCAGAGAGTAGACACATAAGTAGTGAACATGCATACATGCAGACAAAGTACCCACTCAAATAATTTTTAAAAGAAGAATCAGCCAGGCAGTGGTGGGGCATGCCTTTAATCCCAGCACTGAGAAGGCAAAGGCAGGCGGATCTCTAAGTTTGAACCCAGCCTGGTCTACAGAGCGAGTTCCAGGACACAGAGAAACCCTTTCTCGAAAAACCAAGAAGAAAGGGTGGGGTGAAAGGGGGGTTATTCCAATGATCAGAGATGAGCAGATGAGTAAAATTCTGTGTGACAAGGCTAGGAGATGGCTCATTTGGTAAAGTACTTGCATTGAAGCCTGGGGACCTGGGTTCAGTCCCCAGAACCCATGTAAAATGCAGGCTTAGTGTCTTATGCTTGTAATCTCAGCCCCAAGAAGGCAGATATTGCCAGCCAGCCTTGCTGGGGATCCCTGTCTTAAAACACAAGGTGGATGCTGATGAGGAAAAACACCCAAGATTGACCTCTGGCCTCCACCCACATGGGCGAACATGTGTGTCCACACATACATGTACACCCACACAGAATGTGATATGGATACTTGAGGGAGAAATCCTGCCACGCGCTACAGCATGTCTGAACTATCATTAAGTGAGATATAGAAGTCACGAATAGACAGATACTCACAATTCCACTTCCATGAGGTATCTAGAGCAGCCATATTTCGAGGGCAGAAAATAGAACTGTAGTTGCATGGAATTGCTTATTAACGGGTTTAATTTCACTATTGCCAAGTGAAAAAGTCCTGGGGTTCTGCTGCACAAAGTTATAAATAGAAGCGATACCACAGAACCATGAACAGTTGAGATGATAAATTTGGGGAGTTGTTTGTTTGTTTGTTTGTTACCTCACTTAAAAATAGAATATACATTTTTTTTTCAGGACTGGAGATCAAATCCAGAATCTTGCACATGCTAGGAGAGTTCTCATGTTGGATCAACCTCAGGTTTCCAGGCCAGGTGCCTGACTCCCAGAAAGGTTCTGGTTCCTGGAGGATACACTCCCAATAGATGGAGAACAAGGCCAGACTTTTCAATGGTGAAAACTACGCCCTCATTTAAAAGGGGTATCTTACTGTTGTTGTAAAATTCTAAATCGAATGTCTTTTACACAATGCCCTGTTTAATTTTTGATCGGTTTACCCCATTTCTCTTTTAGCATCTGCTTTAAGTTTCATGTTGCTGTGCAGAACCACGAGGATAAAGAGACCAATAAACAGCTGGGACAGACTGCAGGGACAGCAAATGCCTTTACTATCAAACAGAGTGTACTGAACCCCAGAGGCAGGGGGTCTCCGTGAGCTCTGAGCCAATCTACACAGTGAATTGCAGACCAGCCAGGACTACATTAAGACCACGGCAAAATAATTTGACTTTTAGTTTACGGTTAGGCTGGGCCTAGAGCTCAGTGGAAGAGCTACAGCTAGCATGTGCAGAGCCCGGGGTTTCAGGCCTGAGGGTGGAGAAGAGCTGTTTAAGTAAATCACTATGAATTCCTTTTTTTCCCACATGATACTGAAGTAAGCTTTAGTAAATGTATCTGGTAAGGAAAAAGCCATTGGGGTGCTGGGCAGTGCCATCGGCGTAGCTTACCACTGTAATCTGCATGGCATTCTCTGAGGAGGAACTACAACATGCCAGCCTGTAATTTCCTGCAGAATAACATGCCAAGAAAATGCCAGTTATTTGTTAAAATGTGGAGCAGGGATGCTCTCCACTGGGAGGGGGCGTATTACACACTAGTGTGTGTGAATAGGCGTGCACAGCTTCTCTCCCTCACTTCTTATGGAACTTAGTGTGGTCAGTAACTTTGGAGAAAGCATTGCCATCACGCTGCCACCAAAGCATGGTATTAGGGACCAGAGAGATGCTACCAAAATGGTGGAGGGAGAGAACCAACTTTAGATCAATGTCCTCTGACCTCCTCATAACCATCACACACCACCTCCATACACACTTGTGAGCACACACACACACACAAATAAATAAATAAATAAATGTGATTTTTTTTTTTTATTAAAAGCTAAGCCCAGCCATGTACTTTATAATCCCAGCTAATTAGGAAGCTGAACAAGGCAGAAGAAGCTCAAGTTTGAGGTCAGCCTGGGCAACATAATGATAAACTGTCTCAAAATCAACTTAAGAAACATGAGGGGATACATGTCAGTGGCTAGCATACACAGAACCCTGGCTCCATCCCCAGTACCACATACACAGAAGGGGAAAACCTGTTTCTGAATGGAAAGGCCTTTGAGTGTTAATGTTTGTCTATTTCCTTTCTCCCAACTAGACAGAGAGCACCTCAGACAGGTGCTCAGGAAATGGGCTCAATGAGGGCCTACAAGGAGTTAACCATCCTGACTCCTTAAAAAGAAGAATAATACAGCACATTAAAATGATCAAGTGTATTAGCAGATGCTCCGCTGTCTGGAAGGCTGTGCTCCCGTTGGGCTGCTGTCTAGTGGTTGTTTGACATTGGACAGTTCTCAATTCCTAAATCTACTTCCTCATTTAAAAAAAAAAAAAGGAATTAGTTATGTCTACTTCCCTTGCCTCATACAGCTACTGTCTTGCAAATGCTGTATGCCCCCTCCTACCCCAAGGCGGGTCTTAAGCTCCTGGCTCGTGACTCTCCCTGCTCTGCCTCATTTGTGGCGACAGGCACATGTGAGCTTCTCAGAGATGGTGTGCATCTTAAAGGATGACTGGAGAACAGATTTGGAATTCCAAGCCAGGGCAGACTGAGGGCAGAGAGGGCATGTCTTGCCTTGGTAGTCCTGAAGAGCAGTGGCCCCAACAGCCTGGCTTATCAAATACAACAGCCGGGCTTACATTTTTTTCAGCTTTATAATGGTGCAAAAGCAATAGGCATTCACCAAACCAGACTTTGAGTTTTGGTCTTCTCCAGGGCTGTGCATTGAATGTGCACTCTTGAAGCTGGGCAGTGGCTACAGCCCTCAGTCAGCCCTATGGTACAGGCTCTACTGGGAACGAAGACATAAGATGTGGGAGTTTATGTGACATCAATGTGTTCTCAGCCTATTACTATAGTTCCAGTTATTGGGAACGTGACCTTATCAGTGGGGGCATCTAGGGACTAGACATGACCAATCTGTGGCCTCTGCTACTTAACGTTTGAACTTGGTCCCTTATACTGGTTTCAGTTGTCTTATATGAGAATAAAATGAGCCTTCTTGAAGGTTTGCTAGGAGGTCCAATTAGATATGGCTCTTGTTAAGGTCTGTTTGCCAACCATGAAGAGCCGTATAATATACAGACGTCTGGGGTAAAGGAGACAGGTCAGTTGTTAAATGCTTGACATACTGGGGAGGCAGAAACTGATTAAGTGGGTGGATGCCCGGGAGCTCACTGGCCAGCCTGGCCTAGCCCATTCTGCAAGCTCTAGGCCAATGAAGCTCCCCATCTCACTTGGCAAGGTGGACAGCAACTGAAAAACAGCAGCATTTTCAGGTGACCAGCGTTGACCTCTGGCTTCCAAATACATGTGTACACATACCATTTTTTCAAAAACAGAAATAATGATGTGAATTCCCTAAAGGATGACCCTTTTCAAGGATATTCAGTGAAAGGCTGACGATGGAGCCACACTCAGGGAATAAATAGGATATGTTTGCATCTACCTACCGTCTTTGGTTCAATAGCACTTGTCTTTCTAAATTCCATTCCGGCAAGGCTTTCCAAAAAAGTAAAATGAAACAGGTCTTTTCCCATCCATTGGCTCATTAAGTCTCTCTAACACTTGAGCCAACTGGGAATTACCTGGTGTTGGCACCCAGTATTACTCAACTGCTAACTGGCTGCATCTAAAACCAATTCTTGTGTCATCAGCAGGGAGAGGACATGACGTACATAAATTAAAAGATGTCCTCAAACAAAGGGCATGTGTTCTCATCTGTCCCTTAAGTAAATCTATTTTGTATATATGTTTTTAAAATACTTCATTTTCTTATTTTATTTACATCGATGTTGTGTTCTGTCTTCATATATGTTTGTGTGAGTGGTTCAAATCCCTGAAAATGGAACTATAGACAGTCAGGAGCTACCATGTGGGTGCTGGGATTTGAACCTAGGTCCTTTGGAAGAGCA
The DNA here is from genome assembly GCF_008632895.1 of Mastomys coucha. Taxonomy (NCBI): domain Eukaryota; kingdom Metazoa; phylum Chordata; class Mammalia; order Rodentia; family Muridae; genus Mastomys; species Mastomys coucha. The sequence goes on along the minus strand of NW_022196898.1, from coordinate 43,708,701 downwards.
GCCAGTGCTGATCTATTTCTCCAGCCCCATAGTTCATGTTTCTTTTTATGGCCAGACTGCCCACGGAAAGAGAGATAACAGGTCAACTTTGGATCCAACACAGTGATGCCCAGACATAAGAAAGAATGCATTTCTGCCGAGGGCTGTGTGGTCTTCCCATCTAGACAGCTTCCTTTCCTAGGCAGTCTTCAATTGATGGGGTGGCTGACATGGCCCGCTTCAATCTATCCCTGGGAGAAATGCACAGATCCTAAGTCACACCTCAGCTCTACACATAGACTCAAAGGTTTGCATGCACGCCCCCACCCGCTCCCCATAAAATGTTCACTCTGTAACTTGGGCACGTGGAGAGAGGATCCTCAGTGCAGAAATGCCAGGGGGCTCTGTGTATACACACTCCTCACTGCCTAGAGTTCTCCCTTCTTTAATCGGTGTCTTTTCTCTCTTTAAAATATTTTCAAGGGCTGGTGAGATGGCTCAGTGGTTCAAGAGCACTGACTGCTCTTCCAAAGGTCCTGAGTTCAAATCCCAGCAACCACATGGTGGCTCACAACCATCCATAATGAGATCTGACGCCTTCTTCTGGTGTGTCTGAAGACAGCTACAGTGTACTTATGTATAATAATAAATAAATCTTTAAAAAATATTTTTTAAATGCTAAAAGTTAGAAACATCCCCCATTGTTCATCAATCTGGAGACCAATTTAAATAAATTATGATAGCCAGGCCTGGAAGGATAGGCCTGTAATACAAACTACTTGGGAGGCTGAGGCAGGAAGAAATTAAGTTAAAACTAGTCTAGGCAACGTGATGAGACCATGTCTCAAAATAAAAACACTGAAAAGGGGCTACGGAGATGCCTCAGTTAGTAAAATGCCTTCTATCCAAGCGTGTGGACTCTAGTTTGGATCCTCAGAACCCAGGTAAAACTCTAGGCTCACCTGTGCATGTCTGTAATCCCAGGACTAGGCAGACACAGGCAGATCTCTGGCGTTTGAGGGCCAGCCAATGCAAATTCATGAGCTCCTGGTCCAGGTCCATGTCAGTCTCAAAAGTGGGGCTGAGGGGCTGGAGAGATGTGTCAGCAGTTAAGAGAACTTGTTGGTCTTGCAGAGAACCCAGGTTCAGTTCTCAGCACCCACATGTTGAGTCACAACTGGCTATAACTCCAGTTCCAGGGGATCTGATGCCCTCTACTGGCCTCCATGGACACCAAGCATTTGTTTTAAAAAACTTAACACATAAAAATAATAATCTAGCAGGGTGATGGTAGAGCACCCCTTTAATTCCCTTTAATTTAACTCGGGAGGCAGAGGCCAGTGAATCTCTGAGTTTGAGGTCAGCCTGGTCTACAGAGTGAGTTTTAGGACAGCCAAGGCTACTACACAGAGACCCTGTCCAAAAAAACAAAAAGCCAAGGGCTAAGGGTACAGCTCAGGAAGAGTGCTTGCTCAGCATGCACTACACCCTGGGTCTAATCCTTAGCACTGCATACATCAGGCAAAATGGAACGTGTATAATCCTAGCATTCAGGATATGGATGCAGGAAGATCAGAGAGTTTAAGGTCATCTTCAAAGTTCACCTTGCCTCAAAAAAGTAGGAAAAACAAACAAACGAACATGCAAGTAGGAGGTCCTTGTGTCACAGGTCTGTAATCCCTCCTACCCTGAAGGCAAGAAGATGGCAAGTTCAAACCCAACCTGGGCAATTTAGTAAAGTTCTGACTCAAAAAGTAGAAAGATTTGGGGATCCGGCTCGACCTTGGGTGGCATTTTGCTTGCCCAGGATACACAAGACCTGAGTTGATCTTCAGTACTGGCCAAAAAGAAATAGGATTTGATGTAAACAGTGTATATTTCTTTCTCTTAAACTTTCCATTTGACCATACTTGGACTTCCAGCTGCCCCCTAGCCTTGCTGTGGGAATCCGTCTCAGAATGACCATTTCTGGCTTCATTTGTAATAGCTCAATAACCTTTTCTTTTTTTAATTCCAGATGTTTCTTATTCTCAGTAGTTTGGGTTTGACACTAACAAAAAACATGCTTCCAGTCACACTAGTTCACAAGTCATGCCTTGACTCCCACAGTTGTTTGAAGGTTTTGAGTTTCTGTTCTTGAATGTCAAAGTCACTCCTTAGGGCTTCTAGTTCAAGCTATGATCCTGTCTCTCCTCAGCGCCTGCAGCCATCTTCTGCTGAGACCTACCAATTCTCCTGTTTCTTTTTATCCTCTCCCCAAATCCATTTCCACAGTCCAATGAGGTTGATAGCAATTTTTAAATACAATACCCATGTTCCCTACAGCCTATAAATTAAAGTCCACCTGCTTTACAAGGATTTGTAAGTCCCTGGAGTCTCATCCTCCCTCTCCACTCTCTTTCATGGGACTTGCCGTCAGTATGTGGGGCTAGGGCAGGGGGTGGGGTGCCCTTGTCTTCATTGTCATCATCATCATCCATCAGCCTAAGTGCAATTACCAAAATAAATGCACAGGGAGTCCAAAGATAAGCCCCACCCCACCTCCACCCTCACCCAGGCCTACCTCTCTGGTGTAACAAGCCTTCTGTTGGAACAAGTATCCTTTTGGTTAAAAGGAAAGCACCTCCCCATTTGTTAGGTGTCATTGTTGTTCTCAGAAGTCCTGTGAGGAAAAGAAAGTGCAGGACATGGAAGTGGGAAGGGACCAAGTCAAAGACCAGCAGAGTTAGCAGAAGTAACTTGTGCTCTTTAGAGCAGGGGTCCCCAACCCTGGGGACAAGTCAATGCAATAGCAAGCTGGGTTCATCTGCAAAGGTGAAATAACCTAACATGCTTGTTCAGTAAGCTCAAAGCCTGGGGCTGGAGAGATGGCGAAGCTGTTAAGAGCATCCTTCTGCTTTATCAGGGGACCAAAGTTCAGAACCCAGCACCCACACTGACCTGTTCACAAACCCCTGTAACTCCAGTTCCAAGGGATCCAATGCTCTTCCTGGCCTCTGTGGGCCCCACACAAGCCTGTGCATGAGCACATGCTCTCATACACACACACACACACACACACACACACACACACACACAGCCCAAAATGAGAAACCTCGGAACATATGGACTTTGCTTCTCCCACCCTAAATACCTAGCAGTGGTGGCTTCCATTGTAATTAGGAAAAGAGTAGTCTCTCTAGCATGATGTGTCTGTGGTACTTTGAACGAAAATGTCCTCACAGGTCTATAGGGAATGGCACTATGAGAAGTGTCCTTGTAGGAATAGGTATGGCTTTCGTAGAGGAAGTACGTTACTAGGAGTGGGCATGGTCTCAGAAGCTCAAGCCAGGCCCAGGGCGCTCTCTCTCTCTCTCTCTCTCTCTCTCTCTCTCTCTCTCTCTCTTGCTCTCTGTCTCTCTCTCTCTCTCTCACTCTCTCTCTCTGTCTCTCTCTCTCGCTCTCTCTCTGTCTGTCTCTCTCTCTGTCTCTGTCTCTCTCTGTCTCTGTCTCTCTCCTTCTCTCTCTCTCTTCCTCTCTCTGTCTCTCTCTCCCCCCCTCTCTCTGTCTCTCTCTCTCTCTCTCTG
>NW_022196898.1:43700813-43704072 GCF_008632895.1 Mastomys coucha | reverse complement strand
CCCCCTCTCTCTCTCTCCCTCTCTCTCTCCCTCTCTCTCCCTCTCTCTCTCTCTCCCCCCTTCTCTCTCTTCCTCTCTCTCTCTCTCTCCCTCTCTCTCTTCCTGCTGCCTACAGATCCAGATGTAAAACTCAACTACCTCTCCAGAACCTACCTGCTGGCCACAGTGCTTTCTACCAAGATAATAATTGACTAAACCTCTGAACTGTAAGCCAACCCAAATTAAATGTTTTCCTTGGTTGCCATGGTCACCGGGCTATGGTGGCGCACGCCTTTAGTCCCAGCACTCAGGAGGCAGAAGCAGGCAACTCTCTGAGTTCGAAGTCAGCCTGGTCTACAGAGTGAGTTCCAGGATAGCCAGGGCTACACAGAGAAACCCTGTCTTGAAAAAAACAAACAAAAACCATTGGTCATAGTGTTTCTTTGCAGCAATGAACCCGTAAGACAATGTCCCCCATTCACAGTCTAGGATGTTTGACCGTGACACTCGCTAGACACACGCTCTTACATGATGTCTTTCATTGAAAGCCTTCTTCACACCTGGGTTGAAGGATGAAATTTTTTTTTTTACATATGACCCCAAATAATAAAGACCAGAGATGAAGTTATCTTGAAAATCTGCCATCCTTGATGCTAGTCTGGCAAATGAGCTCTCCTCATGAGCAGTGGCTACTGACTATTCATTTGACACTGTTGAGGGCTGGATTGACAAACTAAGTCTCCTGATCTGCTCTCTCTCAGAACCATGTCGCTGAAGAAAGGCTCGCTGGTCCAGGTCCTAATACATTTCTATTTGCTTGAATTTTCCTCTAACAGCCACAGGGCAACTTCAACCATAGTAGACCAGCCAAATACCACCACTGGCTCACTCTCCTTTCCGAGTCTAACTCTATGTAACCTGGAGCAAGTCGTGCCAGACTTGGAGCTCCCTTTAGAGCCATGGTTCTCAGCCTTCCTACTGCTGCGACCCTTTAATACAGTTCCTCATGCTGCTGTGACCCCCCCAACTGGAACATTATTTTCGTTGCTACTTCATTACTGTAATTTTGCTACTGAGAGATGACTCAACCCCTGAGGCCATTCTTCAGTGACAGGGTTCAGGGAGAGAGGAGACCAGGAGATCAGAAGATAAAGAGACTAGAGGACAGAGAAGATATGAAAGTTTGGGATTCGGAGGTCTTGCACAAGCTGTCTTCCCTGCGACCTAAGAGTTGAGAAGCGCTGGTTTAGCGGAAGACATGATGCTAATCACAGTGTGTTCCCAGGCTCTGAACTCCTCAAAGCACAGGGCCTCAGGCCACATTGTTTCTCAAGTCTGACACATCCTAAAATCTCTTAATACCCGAGAGGTAACTGTGCTTCCCCAGCCTTTATCAGATGACTGCGTATTCCCTAGGAAGAGAGCTCTCTCAGCGTCTCTGGATGGCTCAGCAACTGCACGGGTGCCAATTTAATAACTTTAAATCTTGGGAAAGCTGTACTTTGGTGTAGATTTAAATCTCTCCCGATGAATCTTCAAGAAAACCAAGGAACCAGCAGAATTGGTTTAAAGCGTCGCCTTCCCTTCCACTCGGGCGCTTCTTGCTGTCTCAGCCCAGACATCAGTTCTCACAAGCGCAGCGTCGGGGACCCCAATTTCCACGCAGTAAGTCCGTGAGCGTGAGAATCATCGCCTGACCCCCAAAGGCGCAAAAACAAACAAAAGCAAATACCTTTTGAGAATTTAATTTGAAGCACTAAGCGCAATGGAAGGCGGGGGATGATTTCTGAGATTTGGGGGTGTTGGGGGGTGCACAACAGTGGAGAGCAGTTTCGGAAGGGCACCACATACCAGACAATGAGCTACAAGAGCCTCGGGCTGTGGCCTCAATGAGGCCTTTCAGCAGCTCCACACTGCCTCGCTTGTTCCCCTAGAGGGGCGCTTTCTGGAAGCTAAGCCCTCAGCTGGCAAGAGCAGGGACCCCTGTGCCATTTGTCTGTCAACTTCTTTAGAAGGCGAAGCCTCCCGTACAGCTGTCTCGCTTCGCATTTCCTTTCCGCGCTTGGATGCTCACGGTGACAGACGGAGGCGGCGGCAAAGGGCCCTGTAAAACCGCGAGCAAAGAAAAAATCTAAAGTGCCCCAGGTCCCCGCTGGCGGCTGTTGGAGAAAGCCTCGCCCCTCAGAGAAAGAAACCAGCACTAATTAAGAGGGAGAAAGGAAAAGCTAAGCCAGGTCTCAGCACTCCAACCAGTAGGATGCTCCCCAGATCCCAGAAGAACCAAAAACTTCAAAACCAAATAAGAAGCGCGTGTGGTCCACCAGCCCTTCCCAAATTAACAACATGAGAATCTTTTAAAGGGTAAATTTCACCTTTAACCAAGTCTGTTGACATTACTACCCGATGGTCCAGACTAATTATCTCTAAATGCAGTTTCCCGCCCCCAAAACTTTTTGTTGTTTTCTGTTTTTTGAGGGTCTTTTTTTCTTGTTTTATTACTATTCTTGAGTGTGTCCCACATAGTTTTTACAGAGAATGTATCTCCATGCTTCCTTTAACAGCATGGTAAGAACAGCTTGCCCTGGGCGAGCACACATCTCTAACTGCCCGGAAGACGTCAGAGAGCCTAAGAAGAACTGAAACTCAATGTTTTCCACAAACAACAAGTTTTAAAAATTAGACTTGAATGTTGAAAATAAGCACCTTAGGGGATGTTATTTTAAAAGCACGCCAACGTCGGTTTTTTGTTTATTTAATGGGGGGGGGGGGAGCGGTGTTTTGTTTTTAAGACAGTCACTTTCATGTAACCCAAGCTGGCTCTAACTTCCTTTGTTGCTGAGATGATCTGAACTCCTGACCCTCAGGAATCACAGGCACACAGCACAAGTTCTGGCTAACACTGTTCCTTTAAGAAAGAAAGAAAAAAGTAATAGTTGGATGAATTCTAATGATTTGGTGAAAAAAATTAAGCTATAGTCCTAAAAATGTGATATAAAAGTAATCGAATAGATTATCATTAAATGAGAAAGTGCTCATCCTTAATAATAATAATAATAACCATGTAATTTGTCATAATATGTTTTGCCTCCAATTTAGCATTCTAACCAATTGTGACAACCAGGAAATGGACTTGGCCGTGCACTGTGGTAAGAGTTTAAATAGGAATGTGCAACCTGCTATTAAGCACTTTACTAAGATATATTAAGAACCATATTGAGCCGGGCAGTGGTGGCACATGCCTTTAATCCCAGCACTTGGGAGGCAGAGGCAGGAAGATTTC
>NW_022196898.1:43698745-43700768 GCF_008632895.1 Mastomys coucha | reverse complement strand
AAAAAAAAAAAAAAAAAAAAAAAAAAAAAGAACCATATTGAGGCTAGAAGAATGGTTCAGTGGTTAAGAGCATATACTACTTCTTCGGAGGGCTTCAGTTTCGTTCCCAGCACCCACAGAGAGCCTCATAGGGCCTGGGGGCCTAACACCTTCTTCTGGCCTCCTAGGGAGAGAGCACTTAAATGCACAGACCCACACAGACACGTACTCATAAATAAAGATCAATCTTTAGAAAGAAAAAGAGCATCCTTTGGTATGGGGGTGCCCACCCTTACTCTAGCACTCGGGAGACAGAGGCAAGTGAGTGTCTGTGAGTTTGAGGCCAGCCTGGTCTACTAAGCAAGTTCCAGGACAGCCAAGGCTACAGAGAGAAACCCTGTCTTGATTGGAAAAAAAAAAAAGTATCAAGTGATTCCTTCACTTGCAGGAACCAGACCAGAGGAGGAAAATCTTGAATATAAAATAGTTTTTGAAGAAAGATGGGTACGGAAGCAGCAGATATGAGAAAAATGGATTGTCTAACCTTGGGGAATAGTAAACAAATGATGACACATCATTATGGCCATGTAGGTGTTTTAAGTAATTGTTATCATTTAAAACAAATGCCCATTGTTTTAAAAGAAAAAAATCAAAATAAACAACTATATTCTATGAACACAAGTATCTTTTAAGTGTTTTTTTACATGGGTAGGGTTGTCTTAGCCCGAGGCTGTAGGGACAGTGGGTGGAGTGATTGTCTCAGGCCTGTGAGGCTGAGGGTCTCACCCTCAGCACCAAGAGCAGGAGTTGCCTTTATGACTGTGGATCAAGCTTTGTTGTTGTTGTTTTGCTTTGCTTTGCTTTGTTTTTGGAGAGAAGGTTTCCCTGTCTGTCCTGGAACTCACTCTGTAGACCAGGCTGGCCTTGAACTCACAGAGATCACCTGCCTCTACCTCTGAATGCTGGGGTTAGAGGAGTGCAGGAGTCAGTTCTCAGATTACAGACTTGGACAGTCTTGAGCTAGACTGCTGGCCCTTCTAAAACATTTTTTACATGTGGCTATTCAAAATCATTTACATGGGACTGGTGAGATGGCTCAATTAGCAAAGTGTTTGCAGTGTAAACATGTGGATCAAAGTTTGAATCCCCAGCACCTCCATGAAAAGCCCAGAATGAGTAGCTGGAGAGATGGCTCAGTAGTTAAGAAAATCTGTTGTGGGACTGGCAAGATGGCTCAGCAGGTAAGAGCACTGACTGATCTTCTGAAGGTCTTGAGTTCAAATCCCAGCAACCACATGGTGGCTCACAACCACCCATAATGAGATCTGTCACCCTCCTGGTGTGTCTGAAGTCAGCTATAATGTACTTATGTATAATAATAAATAAATTAAAAAAATAAAAAAGAATATCTGTTGCTCTTAGAGGACCCACATTTGATTTCCAACACATACATGGTGAGTCACAACCATTTGGAACTCCAGTTCCAGGGCATTCAATGCTGTCTTCTGACCTCTGTGGGCACCAAAAATGTATGTGGGTACATATCCATACATACATGCAGACAAAACACCTAGACACCTATAAAAGTAAAATAAAAATAAAGCGTCCAGTATAGAAGCATGCTGTAATCCCAGCACTAGAAAGGTACAAACTGGCAGATCCCTGGCGCTCAATGGCTGGTCAGCATGATGAGTACAAAACCTCAGGTTCAGAAAGAGACTCTGTCTCAAAAAATCCAGTCGGGGGCAGGGAGGTCCAATAGTGAAACATTTGTGGAGTATGTGTGAGGCCCTAAGTCCAATCCCTAGCACCACAAAATAATAGTAATGGTATTAATAACAACAATAACAATAAGAAAGAGGAGAGCAAAGTGGAGAGGAATTCACCTGACATCTAGCATCTACACATAAGTGCACACAACATACACAGTATTACCACACACAAAGAAAAGAAAGAAAGATGGCTGGGCACTGGTAGCACATGCCTTTAATCCTAGCACTTGGGAGGCAGAGGCAGGCAGATTTCTGAGTTCAAGGCCAGCCTG
>NW_022196898.1:43698376-43698690 GCF_008632895.1 Mastomys coucha | reverse complement strand
AAAAAAAAAAAAAAAAAAAAAAAAAAAATTTTTTTCTATTATAGACCATAGCCAATTAGACTGGGGCCAGCAGCTGGGCCAGCACCTGGGTCAGCAGCTGGGTTAGCTGGAAAAGGTGCTACTCACCATGCCTGACATCTGAGATCAAGCTCCAGATCATCAGAGTGGCAGGAGAGGGCCAGCTCCCAAAAGTTGTCTTTTGGCTTCCATAGATGTGCGCACACACATGAGCATGCACACATACATGTACACACACACAGGGGTGGGGTAGGGGCAGGTAATTTTTTTTCCTTTTTCTTTTTCTTTTCTTTCTT
>NW_022196898.1:43694741-43698366 GCF_008632895.1 Mastomys coucha | reverse complement strand
CCTCGAACTCAGAAATCCACCTGCCTCTGCCTCCCAAGTGCTGGGATTAAAGGCGTGCTCCACCAATGCCCAGCTTTTTTTTATTTTTCAAGACACAGTTTCTCTGTGTAGCACTGGCTGTCCCAGAACTCTCTCTGTAGACCAGGCTGGCCTCGAACTCAGAGAGATCCACTTGCCTCTGCTTCCCTAGTGCTGGGATTAAATGCATGCATCAATACCACCAGGCTAGAAATGTAAATTTAAAAAAGATCAGACTGGAAGAATTCATAGGTTTAAAGAACAGATTCCTGGGGTTGGTGAGATGGCTCAGCTGGTAAGAGCATCAACTGCTCTTCCGAAGGTCCTGAGTTCAAATCCCAGTATCCACATGGTGACTCACAACCCCCATAATGAGATCTGACACCATCTTCTGGTGCATCTGAATGAAGACGGCTACAATGTACTTATTTATAATAATAAATAAATCTTTGGGCCAGAGTGAGAGTAAGCAGGCCGACAGGAGTGGGGTTGACCGGAGCAAGCAGAGGTCCTAAAAGTCAATTCCCAACAACCAGATGAAGGCACACAACTATCTGTACAGCTACGGTGTATACTCATATGCACAAAATAAATAAATAAATCTTTAAAAAAAAAAAGGAATGGATTCCTTCAAAACAGTTTGGATTTAAATCTCTGCTCTGCCATGACTAGTCCTATGACCTCGGGAAGTCACTTAAACAAGTTTCCTCATTGGTGAAAATGGAGCTAACACACCAGTACTGCCCTCAGTGATAGTTGCATGATTAAATGCATCTACACAGGCCACTCAGTTAGGACAGTGCCTGGGAAGTCATGACAGCTCCATTATCACCCACCGAGCATGAGAGCAAAGTTGCTTAGACAGAAACAGCATATGTTACATATAGCGTTGCTTACTATTAAATTATATCAATATCCAAGTAGTTCAATGGATTTCAAACACTCACCCTACTGAGCATCTAAAACACCTAAAGAGCACCTAATAATGCTCTAATCATTCGACCAGTTCATCTTGAGCTTCCATGACTCGCTAGAGACAGGCACTGTATAAAGAGAAGTTAGAAAATACCATCCTCTATTGTCACGCTCTAGGAGAAAGATGCGGGTGATAGTCTATCAGTTTCCGTGCCTAGCTAGCCTGGGACTCAGTGTGATCTCGGTCCAGCCTCTGCTGATTACATGTATGCATGACCCTTAAAGTAAGACAAGGATTCACGGTAGCCCATTATTTGTCTGCTCCCTCCCACTCCAGGCGTTCTATCCAGAAGAGAGAAGCCTAACTCCTCGCTGTTGGTGCAGCAGCCAATGCCCACCTGGAGAAGGGAGCCACATCAAAGACTCTGTTAACGCTCATCTCTCAAATCGAAGGAAATCTAAGATTCAGAGAATTATTTTTACGTTTGTTCAATAGTTTTTGAAAGCAAATACTTTGAAGCTGTAGATTATAGGATTCTGCATTTTAAAATTCAGACTCAGCTGATAAGACAGTAAAAATGATGGGCAATCCAGCAATCCCATTCCTATGTGTACATCAGGAGAGCAAGCCCGAACTCTGAAGAGTCCAATGGGCCACCTGCTCTGTGGCAATTACCCACAAGGCCTAAACACCCGAGGGGCTACCCAACCAGCAGCATCTTGTTTATTTATAAACACTGAAATTTGAATTTTTGTATCAAAAATATTAAGAATGATATTTCATGCCCCAATATTAATTTTATATCACAAAAAATTATTGTTTTTCTTAAGGCATTCAGAAAAAGACATTTCACAAAAAAATAGTTGAGGACCCATGGGCCAAGGCCTGGGTATATTTGCATATTATCAAATATGCAAATGCCAAAAATGGTGGTATACAATTACCAAAGCTATGTGTATCAACACAGGTAAATCTTACAAGCCAAAGTCTAAGGGGACACACATTCCAGAACAATTATGAGGCCACTTATGTAAGGTTTTAAAATATGCACATATTATATGTTACTGTGTATATTTAACATACATTCTACAAGCAGAAAAACACATATGGAAATGTTCCACATGGAACTCACCAATCTGGGGACCACAGCAGCCAGGTGACTTGAAGAGTGCTATGCTACTGGAGAAAGGGAGGCTGAGGGATGCAGAGGTTAGGAGATGAGGGCCTTCCATCAGAGACTGAGGGATGCAGAGGTTAGGAGATGAGGGCCTTCCATCAGATTGCTGAGATTTGAAGCTGAATGCCAATTTATGGGAATCTGTCCTCAGAATCTTGTGCTACACCTTAAAGTATTTAATAATAAATAAAGGGAAATATATAGAGTCAATGTGAGGAAGAACTGATTTTTGCGTTTACTAATTTGGGGTGGGTGCCTTGGGCTTCGGTGCCCATGTGAAGGTCAGATGACAACTTGCCGGGGAACCATCCGTCTCTCCTCCCATCATGTGGGTCCTAGGATTGAACTCAGGTGGTCAGGCTTGCCAGCAGGTAGCTTTACCTGCTGAGTCATCTTGTCAACCCGAGAGACTGATTTGTATTTTAAAAATCCAAGCCTATCCTGCCTCAAAAGAGAAAAGAAAATTCTTTCTAGTTCACTTATGGACCTGATACCTAAAGGAAAAGCAATTGTTTTATTTTTTAAAGTTGGACGGAACCTCAAGAGGAACTGCTGAGCACCCTCTTACATTGAAGGGCTTCAAGCAACCAGCTGGTTTAGATTGATTTTATTTTCTTATGTGTATGAGTGTTTTGCCTGCGTGTATGTCTGTGCACTGCATGTGCACTTAGAAGAAACCACAGAGGTCAGAAGACCGCATGAGACGGCCCTGGAACTGGAGTTACAGACAGTTAGTTGTGAGACAGTCTGCCTGCTGAAAACCAAACCTGGATCCTCTGTAGGAGGTTTTTATTCACCAGTCTTGAGCTCTGCCTGCCCAATTGACTCTTGCTCCAGATGTGACTTCGAAGTATTGCAGGGATGCACACAGCCCAGGAATAGCGACTCCCATCACCGGCTCAGAGGAGGTGCCAATGAAGTGGGTATTCCTGCTGTGAAATCCAGTGAGATCCTCCCCCTTCCTCTGGCAAAAGCTCCCAAGACATCATTATAGGAAGAAAAAAGAGAGAGAGAGAGAGAGAGAGAGAGAGAGAGAGAGAGAGAGAGAGAGAGAGAGAGAGAGAAAGTGGCTCTGTCCTTCCTGGCTCCAGATGCAGTACCTGTTAGGACTGTTTTGGATTTACATCTGTTTCAAAGCTCTTTAACCGCCTCCCTGTCAGTCACTTTTTCTGCCAAGACCCCACCACCAGCACAGAAATTGCAACTTTTGAGCAGGCAGTGCCCTCTAGTGTTGTACTTTAATATTAAAAACGTAAAGGCTGCCCCCTCCTTTATCTAATATCAAAGCAAAGAGAAAGTCTGCCAAAAATCAAATCACATCTTCCTAACCCACTTCCCCCACCCCACTAGCTTCCCAGTGCTGACATTTAGGACTTGATGTTGCCACAGGCAGTCTTGTCCGTTGTAGAAAGCTTAGCAACAATTCTGGTATCTACCCGTCACCCCCAGGTGCAGTGCCACTGAGGCCAGGTGTGACAACCAGAATATCTAGAGACATATCACTAACGGTCCCC
>NW_022196898.1:43689115-43694618 GCF_008632895.1 Mastomys coucha | reverse complement strand
CGGAGAGGGAAGGAGAAAGGGCAACTCGAGTATGTTATAAAGATACATGGCTTTTTTTGTTTTTGTTTTTGTTTTTTGTGTATGGGTGTACTGCCTGCATATGTATCTGTGTACCACTTACGTGCAGTGCTCTTGGAGACCAGAAGGGAGCGTTGGATCTTCTGGAAATGAAATTACAGCCGGCTGTGAACTGTCACACCGAACGGCCTAGAAACTGAACGTGGATCTTCTGGAAGAGCCGTCAAAGCTCTTAACCATTGGAACATCTCTCCAGCACCGTCCACCACTTCTTTTTTTAAAGCAGGTTCTCCTGTAGCTCAGGCTGGCCTCAGACTCACTATGGAGGCAAGGCTGCCCTTAAATTCTTAATCTTCCAGTCTGCCTCCCTTTGCTGAGATTACAGGCAGTGTGCCCTATGTGCATATTTAACACTATTTTATACTCTGTTACTCCCTAGTATGGCTGTGCAGGTGCAAGCTCCTGTCCAGCCACACATTTCTCAGGACCTTGAAATGGAGTTCGTTAGCTACGGCAGCAGCTGTGATCTCACCCCCTGCCTCCTCCACTTCGGAAGCTGTTGCTTTACTGGTGGTTTCTATTGGCCTTACCTATCTCTCTCTAATTAAATGCAACCAGACAATCTTCTGAACACACTGTAAAGCAAGTCGCAGTCTTTAGACTTTTATCTTTTAAAGGACTGGCTTAGGACATACATTTAAAACTCCAACCTAGAAATGTGTGTGGTAAGCCAGGCAATAGTGGCGCACGCCTTTAGTCCCAGTACTTGGGAGGCAGAGGCAGAGAAACCCGGTCTCGAAAAATAAATAAATAAATAAACAAACAAATAAATAAATAAATATTTTAAATTTAAAAAAAGAAAGAAAGAAATGTGTGTGGCTTGGTAGAGGAAAAAGCTAAACAGGGGACTGGAGAGATGGCTTGGCTGGGGTTTTGGGGAGGTGGGGGTGTTTTCTTTTTTCTGTGACAAGGCTTCTTGTAGCTCTAGCTGTCCTGGAACTCACTCTGTAGACCAGGCTAGCCTTGAACTTGGAGCTCCACCTGCCTCTGCCTCCCAAGTGCCGAGATTAAAGGCGAGCGAGCGCCACCACCGCTCCACTATGGCTAAGCTAGTAACACTGGCTGCTCTTACAGACGACCTGGGTGTGATTCCCAGTAGCCACATAGTGGCTCACAACCCTTTGTAACTCCAGTCCCAGGGAATCCAATGCCCTCTTCTGGCCTCTGTGGGCAACAGACACACACATGGTACACAGACAAACATGTAGGCAAAGCACCCAGACACACTAAAAAAGGTGGAGGTGGGGGAAGCTAAACAAAAATGAAGTCTGGAAGACTGTGCTCTGAGTGGAGAAAGCTGTCAGCGGACATCAGGGGACCTTTTCCCAGCTATGTTAAAAGTCCAAGATGACTGTCTTCTCTCTCTTCAATGAGGCGGCCAACATGCAGATGCCAACATACAGATCTCCACGTAGACCCTGACGGCCAAGACTATCCATCGCTCTTGAGGTCGAGCCCAGCAACACCATCAAGAATGTCAAGGTCAAGACCCAAGACAAGGAAGGCATCCCACCTGACCTGCAGAGACTGATAACAGATGGAGGATGATCGCACCCTGTCCAACATCTAGAAAGAGTCCACCTTGCGCCTGATGCTGCGCCTGCGCGGTGGCATCATCGAGCCATCCCTTCATCATCTTGCCCAGAAGTACAACCAAGACAAGATGATCTACAAGTGCTACGCATGCCTGCACCCCCGTTCAGTCAACTGCCGCAAGAAGTGTGGCCATACAAACAACCTGGACCCCAAGAAGGTCAAATAAAGCTGAAGCGGTACCTGGCCCGTGACCTGGGACTAAATAAAGTCACCTTCCATGGACTGGAGCAGGGAAAAAAAAAAGTCGGAGTTGCTGGGCGGTGATGGTGCACACCTCTATTATTCCTAGCCCTCCAGCAGGTGGAGCTCTGTAAACGCAAGGCCAGCCTGGTCTACCTAGCAAGTTTCAGCGAGGGCTACACAGAGAAACCTTGTCTCTAAAAACAAAACATAAGTTCAAATTACTCTGAAATGTTATCATAAAACATCTGGAAGTTGCTTTTGGTTTTTTTTTTTTTTTTTGGTTTTTCGAGACAGGGTTTCTCTGTGTAGCCCTGGATGTCCTGGAACTCACTCTGTAGACCAGGTTGGCCTCGAACTCAGAAATCCACCTGCCTCTGCCTCCCAAGTGCTGGGATTTAAAGGCCTGGAAGTTGTCTTCAGCATATAATTCTAGAAATCGGCTAATATATTCATTGCTAATTCCACAGCACTTTTCATTTGGTCTCCTCTTTTTGTTTGTTTTTGTTTGTTAGTTTTTGATTTTTTGTTGTTTTTTTTAGTTTGGTTTGGTTTGGTTTTTGTTTTTTGTTTTGTTTTGTTTTGTTTTTGTTTTGGTCTCCCTCTTAAGGAGACACACAAAAAAGCCAGATATTGTGATATACACCTATAATCTCGGCAATTAAGAAGTAGAAGCATGAGGGTCAGGAATCCAATGTTATATCTCTTAATACACAGCCAGTTGAAGGCCATTCTTGGCTACATGAGTCCCTGTCTCTCTACCAGAAGTCTGTGACCTGACTCCCAGACCCTGCATAACCTGACTGAAAGGATTGCAGGTGGGGTTAAGAAGCTCAAGGTGGGCTATGTGGGGGGAGGGGGGGCTAAGCAATCACAGGCCTCTTTTTGACAGACAGAGGGAGACAGGAAGTCAGGGCAGAGAAGGGAACATGGGGATGGAACCAAGGCCAGAGGGGCAAGATGGCTGCTTTCAAAGAGGACACGCTCAGGCGTCAGGGAATGTGAGCTGTGTCTAGAAAAGGCAGGGAAAGGCTCACTCCTAAACTCTCCAGAAGCAATGCAATACAACCCCACAGGCGTCTTCCATTTACGAGTCTGACGTTTTGAAATCAAAACAGTCTTGACTCCAAAACTATAAAATTGGGGCTGGAGAGATGGCTCAGCGGTTAAGAGCACTGACTGCTCTTCCGAAGGTCCTGAGTTCAAATCGTAGCAACCACATGGTGGCTCACAACCATACAGAATGAGATCTGACGCCCTCTTCTGGTGTGTCTGAAGATGGCTACAGTGAACTTATATATAATAAATAAATCTTTTTAAAAAAAACTGTAAAATTGATTCATGTTATTGTAAAGGATGTTTATGGGAATCTGTTCCAGCAACAGTGGGAAGTGGCTACAAGGGTAGCTGGTGGCGTTTTCAGTAGCTTATCCTGTTAGAATCTCTGCATTGAATAAGCACTGGACTGTGCAGGTTATAAAATTCCATGTGTGGAGCTGGAGAGGGGCTTTAGGGGAATTTTTGTCTGCTCTTTCAGAGGACCAGAAATTCAGTTCCCAGCAGCCACAAGGTGGCTCGCAGCCCTCTGTAACTCCAGTTCCAGGGGACATGATGCCTTCTGGCTGCCTTGGGCACCAAGCATACATTTGGTACACAGACATGCCTGTAGACAAAACACCATACACATAAAATAAGTTTTAAAAAAATCTGTATGTTCTTTTTCCGAATGCTAATTACTGTCATATTTCCCCTAGGATGTGCATATATAAGTATGTAAATATATATACACAAATAATATATTCCAAGAGTGTAAGCCAGAGGTGAACTCATGTATAGGTAAATTCTCTGTCTGGCTTCAAAAGACAAACATAATGCATGCATTTAAATGTTGCCAATTTTAAGTAGCCACCTGCCACATCTCAAGAGATAATGCAGGTCTAGGGACCCAACAATCCTGGCTTTGAGAAGGCTAAAATTGGATTCAGAAAGCAGATTCTGACTTCAGAAGACAAAGGTGCGAGGTTAGCAGTGCTTCTTGATGTGACTTTAGCAGAGAGCAGACCTTCTTATGGACGCTTAGAAACAGCTATAGCAGTCTCTGTAGTAGTCTCTGAGCTTGATAAAGGATGGGAAGTAGACCTTGCTCCTTAATACAGACAAATGCCTGACAGCATGGCCTCTTCTTACAGCACCATGTCACCAGTGTGGGAGCTGCTGTGATGTTGGTACCCAAGCAGCCATCAGCCCCCGACTCCAAATTCCTGTGATCACAAGCATTCTCCTAGTGAGGTATGGCCCACACTTTCCTAAGATTTACCTCAAATAACTGAACTGATAGCATGAGGTCCACAGTAAGCAGCTGGCCTCTCCACTTCACTCGTGAAACTTTCTGAAGAAAACACCAGACCAGTGGTTCTCAACCTTCCTGACGCTGTGACCCTTTAATACAGTTCCTCATGTTGTGGTGACCCCCACCCCCAACCAAAAAAGTATTTCGTTGCAACCTCATAACTGTAGTTTTGCTACTGTTATGAAATTGTAATGTAAAAATAATCTGATATGCAGGATTCCTGGTATGTGGCCCCGGGTGAAAGGGTCCTCTGACCCCAAAGGGGTTGTGACACACAGATTGAGAACTGCTGCTCTAAACAAAGCCTTGTTACTTATTTCCCCCATGTACTCATGAACAATAATGATGATTCCCTCACAGTAGGAGTTTTCTCTGAAGAGCAAGGAAAAAAAAAATTAAGGAACAGCCTGCCCCTAAGAGAGTGCCAGGCAGGCAACCTACAGAGGAGACACAGAGGAAGACTGTATGGGGGAGGGGTCTTAAAATAGCTCGCCTGGGGGATTTGGTGAGTAGTGACAGAGGATACTCAAAATAGGAACAACATGAGCACAAAGAAGGGGTGTGTTCTTTTCTGGACAGCTACAGCTACAGCAAAACAGTACAAGCTTAAAGTACCCAGAACTTTCCCCCTCGACATTCTGAAGGCTTGACATCTGCAATCAAGAGTCACAGAATAAGCTGCTAGGAAACAATTCCCTGACCCTATTTGAGAGGGCTGTTTGTTATATGTGAGGGTTTCTTGAACCTCGACTCTCCATGTGTAAGAGTTACCCTGGAGAGAAGCAAACATGAGGAGAAGGAGGAAACATCCATGTCCACTCCAGGAGAGTTGAGCACAGCTGCTGGAGTGAGGCCTTCTTCTTCTGAAACTAGTGACAAGGTGATTGATCTCAGCATCCTCTTAAGGGAGCAGGGTCCTGTTGGGGTTGATATGTAAGATGGGAAGTTACTCTGGGGTGGGGAGATAAGGGGCTTGAGTTGAGATTGGTGAATCCAGTGAGGGAGCCCCTCAAATTTAGCAGCTGTGAGGGGTCACAAAAATTACTTTAAAGTAGCGCTGCCATTCAGGAGAAAGGGATGAGAGACATTGGTCCAGAGGGAAGAGAAGGGGCTGGAGAGATGGCTCAATGGTTAAGAGCACTCACTCACTGTTCTTCCAGAGGTTCTGAGTTCAATTCCCAGAAACCACATGGTGGCTCACAACCATCTGTCATTTGATCTGATCCCCTCTTCTGGTGTGTCTGAAGACAGCTACAGTGTACTCATATAGATAAAATAAATCTTAAAAAAAAAAAAAAA
>NW_022196898.1:43639615-43688923 GCF_008632895.1 Mastomys coucha | reverse complement strand
CCAGCCTGGTCTACAGAGTGAGTTCCAGGATAGCCAGGGCTACACAGAGAAACCCTGTCTCGAAAAATAAAAACAAAAACAAAAAACAAAAAAAACAAAAAACAAAAAACAGAGGGGAGAGAAGGACTTGATCTCAGGGAGAGAAGGACTTGATCTCCAATGTTGATAGGGGATGGATAGGGTTAGTGTGTGGCTGAGTTAGACAGTGGTCAGTAAAGTCCCATAGGAGGCAGCGGAGATGACAGAGTAAGGGAGTGAGTGGTGATGGAGAGAGGCAAGCTACAGTGCACTTACATATAATAATAATAATAATAATAATAATAATAATAATAATAATAATAATAATAATAATAAAGATATGACTGGCTCCACACTCCCTTAGAAAGCATGTGTCTTTTGCAAAGCACCTGTGACCTCTTCCAAAAGAGTGGCTTCTATGAATGGAGACACAATGTCCAGGATAAGGGCTGGGGAGGAGGAAAGGTTTGTGACAAGCATAACAGGAAACTCTTGCAGAGTGCATGGGACCTCTTTCATAAGACAGGTTCCACTGACCGAGAAGCAAAGCTCAAGATAAGGGGGATCCGGGTAAGGGCTGTCTCCACAGAACAGCTAAAGTCCACCAGGCTGTGAAACAACATCCACTCCAGCCCTCTGGATGAACAGGAGTCAGCTTTGTCAGTTGAAGAGCCTGTGTGTTTAATTCTGGTTTCTCTGGTGCTATCTGTGAGCACATGGACCCCGCACCCTCTACAAACTTCAAGGACAACCAATGATACATGAACTCAGGGTAAGGTCTAAGGGGTAGGAACTGGGCATGGAGTCTGGGCCACCTCCTCCTGGCACATCGCAAGTTCACAATCCAGGGCGAAGTTCCACTGAGCATCCCACACTGAGCATCTGAGCCCAGAGTCTACTTGGGGAGACTTCATCAGGTGAGCCTGGAAATCAAAGCAGGGCTTCACTCCATGGATGAAATTGATGAAATCATTGGCCTTATGACTAAACCAATCACTCTATTTAACAGATGAGGAAATTGGAATTCAGGCAATAAGCCTCTAAGATCATCAGAGAAGAAGGATTCAAGCAGGCAGCACACTTGACATCCTGCTTAGAGAAGCAGGGCTAGGGTCCCTCTGCATCCTTGAGCAGGTCACTTAACTGCCCCAGACATAAGCTGACCATCCAGCAGATTGAAGGGCCTGGACTTAGGGGTAATTCATATTCCTTCAAACTCTGGTGCTTGT
This sequence comes from Mastomys coucha, assembly GCF_008632895.1. NCBI lineage: Eukaryota > Metazoa > Chordata > Mammalia > Rodentia > Muridae > Mastomys > Mastomys coucha. Next base: position 43,687,676 of record NW_022196898.1, on the reverse strand, counting down.
CCTTTATGTCTTAAAAGCTGTGTTATCTTACTTAACTTTACGTATTTATTTACATGCACATGTCTCTGTGTGTATACCATGTAGGTGCCCTCTGAGGCCAGAAGAGAGAGCATCAGACCCTCTGGAGCTGGGGTTACAGAAGGGTGTAAGCCATCTGATGTGGGTGCTTCAAACAAACTGCCAGTCTTCTGGAAGAACAGCAAGTACCCCCCCTCCCGCTAAGCCATATCACCAGCCACTACCCCACCTGTTAATGAGACCATAGCTGGGGGAGGGACTGGAGAGATGGCTCAGGGGTTAAGAGCACTGACTGCTTTTCCAGAGGTTCTGAGTTCAATTCTCAGCAACCACATGGTGACTCAAAACCATCTGTTATGGGATTGGATGCCCTCTTTGGTGTGTCTGAAGACAACTACAATGTACTCATATACATTAAAAAATAGTTCTTTGAAAAACAAAAACAAACAGGGCTGGTAAGAAGGCTCAGTGGATAAGAGCACTGACTGCTCTTCCGAAGGTCCTGAGTTCAAATCCTAGCAACCACATGGTGGCTCACAACCACTCATGATGAGATCTGATATCCTCTTCTGGTGTGTCTGAAGACAGCTACAGTGTACTTATGTATAATAATAAATCGGAGTGAGCAGGATTGACCAGAGTGAGCAGAGGTCTTAAATTCAATTCCCAACAACCACATGAAGGCTCACAACTATCTGTACAGCTACAGTGTACTCACATACATAAAATAAATAAATAAATCTTTAAAAAAACTTGAGGTGCAAATTTCTGGTTTCTTTGGAGACTCAGTTCTGTTGTGTGAAGTTTTTCTGGAAGCTGTCTGATAAGAGGATGTTTTACTGAAGCAGAGATGTGGTGTTTTCTGGAAGCTGACTTGTGAAGGGCATGTGATGTTTTGCTCAGCCAGACACCTGAGAGGGCACACAAAATTTGGAAAGAGTGTAAGTGTAACCCAACAGACAGTGAGCAACACTCTTGCATTGGTTCACCTTGCAATGCATTGCTGGTCTTCGCTGATCTCATAGAGAGAAACACACCAGGGAACTTCTGGATCAAGCAGCTGCTACTGACCTGTGTTTGGAATTGTGCCAAAGAACTACTTCTAAACAAGTCTACATTCCCCTTTGTCCTATTAAGCATCTTTCTCCCCTACCATTGATAGGTGGGTTAGAAGGGAGGTTGAAACATTTGAGAACCTAATTAAAGTAGGTTTTAAAAAATCTAAGCCTGCAGACACTATTGCCCTGCGGCTAGAGAATGAGGCTGCTTCAGTCTTCCCTCGTCCCCTGCAATGACACCTCAGTGCTCATATATATCCTCTTAGGAAGCCTATTCCAGTAATACTCTTTCTCCTAGTGGCTTTGTTAATCTAACAGGATGAATTTTAAGTCCATTTCTTTAGGTTTTTAAGAGCAGCACCAAGCTATGATAGAAATGTAGTCAGTTTTTTCTTGTTTTTAGTTTTTGTTTGTTTTGTGTTTGTCAACTCAACACATGCAAGAGCCATGTGGGAAGAGGGAACCTCAGTTGAGAAAAGACCACCAGTAGGTTGGCCTGTAGGCAAACTTGTAGGGCATTTTTCTTGACTAGAAATTGTTGTGGGAGGACTCAGCTCACTATGGGCAATGCTACTTCTGGTTATATAAGAAAACAGGAGGAGCAAGCTATGAGGAGCAAGCCAGGAAGCAGCACCCCTCCATGGCCTCTGCATCAGTTCCTGCATCCAGATTCCTGCCTAGTTTGAGTTCCTGCCTTGGGTTCCCTTAGCAGACTGTAACTTGAGATATGTAAGCCAAATAAACTCTTTCCTCCCCCGAGTTGTTTTTGGTCACGGTATTTCATCCAGCAATAGTAACCCTAACTAAGACAAATGGATATGGATATTTTGCCTTAATGTATGGCTATATACCAAATGTGCAGTACCTGTAGAAGCCAGAGAGGGCATCAGAGTTTCTCAGGCTGGAGTTATAGATGGCTGTTAGTGGGATATGGAAGTTAAAATCTTGTCTTTAAAATATTAAATTTACCTCTATTTTTTTCTGTTTTATTTATTTAAATTTGTTTAAATGCGCATGGATGTCTTTCCTGCATGGACGTCTGTGCCCATGGATATCCTGATCATCTGGAATTGATAGACAGTTGTAGGCTGCCATATGGATGCTAGGAATTGAACCAGGATCCTCTGGAAGAACAGCTGGTGCACTTAACAGCTGAGCCACCTCTCCAACCCTGTGCTTTATTTATTTATTTATTTTATTTAATATATTTTATTTATTTATTTATTTATTTTTATTTAATATATATGAGTGCTCTGTCTGCATGGGAGAAAAGGGCATCAGATCCCATTATAGATGGTTGTGAGCCATCATGTGGGTGCTGGGAATTGAACTCAGGACCTCTGCAAGAGCAGACAGTGCTCTTAACTGCTGAACTATTTCTCCAGCCTCCCCCAAGCCCCCACCCCTGTGTTACATTTTTAAGGTAACTTAAGACAAGTTGAAACCTTTACAGTGGACTATGGTTTCATAAAACTTAACATCACTCCATTTAATAGTAAAAATGTTCATGTAAAGCAAAAAAGGGGGGCTTTTTCTAAATTTTCCCCTTCTGATAATTATTTGTTTCTGTGTCTTTTTTGTTTTGAAGACAGTCTCATCCTGATTTAAAAACATGTTCTGAAGACACACTGAGCCCAACTTGCTGCTACATTTCCCCCCTCGTTATTATCAGAATATTAATTTCTTTCTGAATTGCTTTATTTATTGAAATAGTTTGGGTGAGCATAAAAATTCTATCATTTAAGCCAGGATTGGTGGTGCTTGTGCTCCTAGCACTGGGAAGATAGGAGGCAGGAGAATCAGTGGCCAACCTGAGTGCTGGCAAAAAGTCCTCTATAGATGCTAGCTATTGCCAGGTTAATCCGTGCAAAAGAGACCTTCAGTAAGGCCGGAGCTGCTAACTTACCTTCATAGGAGCAGAGACAGTTACCTTACCCTCACAGGAGCAGAGAGAATTCAGATAATTCCGCCACTCATGTCCTCTACTGCCGCCTGCCTTCCCAGCTGCTGGTGCTCCCACACTGCTGGAGTACAGTGACCACAGAAGGTCGCGGGAGGGGGAGGGGCAGAGTGCACTTATCTATACAGCTATGGGGAAGTTGTCCCCATGCTGGGGTGACACTTTTGGCGATGTGGCTGATTTGAGGTCATTATTGATCAGTAAGCAAGCCCACTGAGTCTGTTGGCTCACTCAGCATCACTGGAGCCCTATATCTCCCCAGGAAAGGTTGATTCCCTATACCCGCCCCACAAAAGAAAGAAACAATTCCATCATCAACTTTCTCCCCAAGATTTAAACTACTAACTTATGCAGTTGTGTGGATCACCAACGCTCAGTACCCTTTTATCTACAACGATCCAGTCTGAAGTCCGCAACAAGCCAGATTTCTATTTCAGTGACCAATAATGACTTCGGTAACAAGCAGACCCCATTGACAAAGACTAAATGAAACATGGCAACTATCCTACTTTGGTGTCTGCTTCCAACATAAGACCAATCAGAGAAAGCCAAAGAACTGAACAGTCACAAGCAAATGCCCCATGTTGTCAAAGGAGCCCATCTATGGCAAGTATTCTTAATTTTAATGCCAAACTCCTCCCTCCTCCTTCTTCCTCCTCCTTTTCTTGCAATTAAGAAGTAGAGTCCCTGGGCTGGAGAGTTCAACTGTTAACTATTTTCAGAGGACCGAAGTCTGGTCCCCAGCAGCAGGCTGCGGATGACTGCCTGTTACTCCAGTGCTCTCTTCTAGTTTCCAAGGCCTCTGCATTCATATGTACATACCCACACAGACATATAGACATGCAGACACACACACACACATAATAAGTCTTAAAGGAAATAAAAAGACAGGCTGGCGAGATGACTCAGCGTGTAAGAGCGCTGACTGCTCTTCCAAAGGTCCTGAGTTCAAGTTCCAGCAACCACATGGTGGCTCACAGCCACCCATAATGAAATCTGATTCCCTCTTCTGGTGCGTCTGAAGTCAACTACAGTATATTACACAGGAGCAAGCGGGGCGGAGCCCTCCTGAGTTCAGTTCCCAGCAGCCACATGATGGCTCACAGCCATCTGTACAGCTACAGTGTACTCATACACATAAAATAAATAAAGCTAGGTGGTGGTGGTGCACGCCTTTAATCCCAGCACTTGGGAGGCAGAGGCAGGTGGATTTCTGAGTTCGAGGCCAGCCTGGTCTACAGAGTGAGTTCCAGGACAGCCAGGGCTATACAGAGAAACCCTGTCTCGAAAAACCAAATAAATAAATAAATAAATAAATAAATAAGTAAATCTTTAAAAAGAAAAAAGAAAGAAAGAAAGAAAGAAAGAAAGAAAGAAAGAAAGAAAGAAAGAAAGAAAGAAAGAAAAAAAGAAAGAAAGGAAGGAAGAAAGGAAGAAAGAAAGAAAAAGGTATGTAGATGTTCCATGGCAAGGCACCGAGGTGTGGTTAGGATGCTGATTTCTCACCACCGCTTCCAGGGATCAAGTCCCTGTCAGGGAAGCCTCCTTTCAGGTTAGGTGTGTAACTTAGTTGATGGAGTACCTGTCTAAAACACATGAGTCCGTAGCACTACATAAAGGGGACCCAGTTTCTCATACCTGTAATCCCGGGGCCTCAGGAGGTGGAGACAGCAGAATCAGAAGTTCGATATCCTCCCTGACTTTATAGTGAGTTTAAGCCTGGGCTACTGAAGACTTTGTCTCTAAAATAAATTCAATCAATAAGTAAGTGCCAGAATATGCCACTTTATCATAAGAATTATTTTGAGCTAAATGCTACCAAAAAAATAAAAAACAAGAAAAACCATTTACTTTCTCTTCTATTTACCTAAAGTCAAACGTAAGTTTACAAAAATAAAATTGTGATCACACCTTTAATCCCAGCACTCCAGAAGCTAAGACAGGTAGATCTCTGTGTTTTTGAGGCCAGCCTGGTCTATATGGGGAATTCCAGGCCAGCCAAAACTATGCAATAAGACCTTATCTAAACCAAATAACTGATCACTGCAGAATATGTGGGGTTTGGCCCCTTGGTCCAAATGCTTAGAACTGAGGTACATATTTTACATACCTGGTCTCCAGGTTCTCCCAGCATCCCTCAGTCCCTACCTGGCATAGCCTGACCCCAACACTGAACTTTTCAGCCCAGGGGCTATGCTGTCCTTCCTCCAGAGGCTCCTCCCTACATAATCTAGCATAATCCAGACATTTGCAGGGAGTGTGAAAGGATACAGATATTTCCCACGATATGGAACAATTAAAGGCAGAAATTTCAGATATTAGCAAAAGTCATTTGGATACTTGGAACATTGATGAGTTGGCCAGTGAATTAAAAAATAATCTAAGCTCATTGAATCCATTGTGTTGCCGCCCCTCCATCCAGCGGAAATAAGGAGGCAACAACAAGCTCTTCTCCAAGCAGTTTATTCAGGAACCTTCACTTTTACTTCTTCTCTAGCTAGCTTCTCTTATATTCTTCTATATCTTCTTACATCTTACTAGTTACATCTTACTTATTTCTATCTTACTTCTTCTTACTACTTACATCTTTACATCTTACTACTTACATCTTACTACTTATATCTTACTTCTTTCTTCTTACTTACTCCTATTTCCTACTTACTCCTATCCCCTACATCTTACTTCTAATTCCTACATCTTACTTCTATTCCTACATCTTACTTCTATCCCCTACATCTTACTTCTATATCTCCAGCCCCCAGCTCTTGTGGGTTAAATACTTTCCCTGGTCCCAATCAGCATCGGCTACGTAGCAAAGCATAATAGGCTGTGGGAAATCATGCCAGCTTGCATCACAAACTGGAGGCACTCAGCTTTTCCAACTAAGGGCTTGTTTATCAATGCTCTCTGCTCTGGCCGGAGACCAGGTGTTCAATATATATAGGGTGGCAGCTGCGGCTCCCCACACCATTAGATTGGGTTCAGTATATAATATTGCTTGCTATTATTATTGGAACTCTTATTATAGTGATTATTGTGCTTCCATTTGTTTTTAGAGCTCTTCTGAGATCCCTAGCCACGATGAGGTGGGACATTCTGGAACTTCGCCTAAAAAAATATTAAAGAAGGGAGAATTGTCACACAGAACTAGTCTACTTCAGTTGTGTCTGGAACAGGCCTAAAAACCTGATAGTGGACCTGAGGCATACACTTCAAAAAGAGTCAGCCTCCTGAGGTAGTCAGTCACTGACATTTCCTAGCTCAGATGTGTTCCAGATTGATCTCTGCTAAAGTCTGTGGAGAGATCTGCGTGCTTTCTTTATTCAGGAATAAAGGTGCCCTAAGAAATATTTTGTTATTAGCTAAAACTGAAATTAAACATTATTTCCTGGCCTCCACAGTGTTTCAATAATCCTAATAGATTTCCTAGCTGTAAATTAGCTTGAAATTTTTACTAATAAGCTGTCTTACCAGACAGGGTGTCTCAAGAGTTAGAGCTAGCAGTTAGACACTTATCAGAACAGTCTCACATAAGGCAGAATTGTTTTACATGCCAGAGAGAAATTTAGAAGTTGTAGGGCTTCCATCACTAATTATCTATGCTACAGTCAAGGAATGCTAGAATACAACCTTCAGCTACTTGCCTCAGACAGACCCAGAGAATTTATCTTGGGGCTACCAAAATAGCCCAAGAAGAAGGACACCACTGTTCCTCCGCTTTGCACCTGGCTGCTTGTTCTTACTGTCCTTGATGTGTCTGTCTCCTGTCTACATGACTTCTATAGTTTGCCCTGTTCTCTGTATACTATATAAGCCTGATTTTCACTTTGTACAGATTGCATTGGCCACACTCCCTTGTGTCATTGTCTGTTTGTCACTCACTGAATTCTTTGCCCACCAGGCCAGAACTTTTATGACCCCGTGGAACAAGGGGTCCCAGAAGCAACTCAGTCTGTGGCAATTTTAGGCCTTCTTCTTCTTCTTCTTCTTCTTCTTCTTCTTCTTCTTCTTCTTCTTCTTCTTCTTCTTCTTCTTCTTCTTCTTCTTCTTCTTCTTCTTCTTCTTCCTCCTCCTCCTCCTCCTCCTCTTCCTCCTCCTCCTCCTCCTCCTCTTCTCCTTCCTTCTTCCTCCCCCTCCTCCTCCTCCTCCTTTTCCTCTTCCTCTTTCTCTTCTTCTCTTTTTCTCTCTCTACATGCACACCTTTCTCTCCTTTTCTTCCCTCTCCCTCTGTAGGATGACTCCCCTGACCTCAGTCCTTGGAGCCAGTGAGCTCTCAATAAACCTGTCTTTAATATCATCTAATCTGGCTTGAATTGGCTCATTTCACCAATGCAGAAATAACCTATCATCACTTAGGTCCTGAATACCTGAGCGTAGTCCCAGCCCCCTAAATAAATACTTTTTCTTTTTTTCTTTATTTCGTGTATTGGTGTTTCACCTGCATGCATGTCTATGTGACAGTACCATATCCCATGGGACTGGAGTTACAGACAGTTGTGAGCTGCCATGTGGGTGCTGGGAATTTAATCTCTGCCCTCTGGAAGAGCAGGCAGTGCTTTTAATTGCTGAGCCATCTCTCCAGCTCCAGGAATAAAGACTTACAATTAGCTACAAACTGTGTTTGAGTGATCTTCTTGGTGGGCTCCCTGTAACACTATTCTATCCCTAATAAACTTATAATCAAACGTATTACTTTTTGTGAGGAGCACTTAGGGAGTTACCTTTGACTGACTTCTTGCTTGTGATTAATCATGAATAAGTCAACATCTGTCTTTGTTGTTAATTAAGACCTGCGCTATACCCTGAGATGTTCCTCTGCTTATGCATGTATCCTTGAGAGAATGTCCTCGACTGAAGGAAATGGCCTTGGCCAAATATAGATACTATACCGTAAACTCACCACATAAAGATTTGTGTTCATTGTTTATCTTCCTGGAGTTGTTCATGCTTTGTGTTGCTTGCCTTTAAAAGACACTGAAAAAATACATTTGTTTGCTGGCATGGTATTGAGTTTTTGTTTGTTTGTTTGTTTGTTTTTCAAGACAGGGTTTTTCTGTATAGCCCTGGCTGTCCTGGAACTCACTCTGTAGACCAGGCTGGTCTCAAACTCAGAAATCCACCTGCCTCTGCCTCCCAAGTGCTGGGACTAAAGGCATGTGCCACCACTGCTAGGGCAGGCTTTGGCAACTTTTATTAGATATTTGTCAGCATCTGGAAAGATCATGTATGCATGCAAGCACATTTGTGTATGTTTGTGTGTGTGTTTGTGTGTATACATGTGGAGGCCAGAGGTCAGTCTCAACTGTTGTCACTCACGAGACATCACCTGTTTTTTTTTCTTTCCCCTACCCACTTGGAGACAGGGTTTCTCTGTGTAGCCCTGGCAGTCCTCTTAGGCTAGACTTAAACGCAGGACCACCTGCCTCTGCCTCCCAAGTGCTGGGATTAAAGGTGTGCGCCACCACCCAGCTAGTTTATTGTTTTTCAGTGGACAGTTTGTTTTAAGATTGAGAGGGCATCTTTTAGGTGATGAGACAACAACAACAACTAACAACACAAAGTTATCAACTGTTCATAATTACAATGGAATGAGAGGTGTCAAGAGCATAACTGTAGGGCTGGCAAGATGGCTCCCCTAGAAAAGGAATTTGCTGTGTACAGCCTGTCATTCTGTCCCCAAACCCACTTAAAGTGGAAGAAGAGAACAGATCCCACAGGTAACCTCTGACCCCTACACACACACCGTCGGCAATGCATGCCCACACACAAATCACACACATTAATCTTTTAGAATCTGTTCCTCAGTTTGCCCACTGCTGTCCAACACCAACACTGCCTCCAGCTTCCTAAAGTATGGACTACTCCACAGAGCCAGCTTCCCCAAGACACCCAAAAAGCAACCACCTATGAAAACGGAGCACGGGTGTGTTCCTTCTGCTGCAGAGATAAGAAAATGTATTGTTCTAGGCAGGGCACTGGGCACTCCACAGGTATCAGAATGGAAGAACTCATTCAGAAGCTTCTACTCAGTAACTAGGGTGAGACACTGCAGGGCATCAGAGCACACACCTTCACTTCCGGAGTACAGGTACGGCTACTTCCAGAGTGAAACTATGGGTTACTTCCGGAGTTCCCCTACAGTACCTTGCAAGGGCCAAGTAAGGCCTATCCTGTCGGCCTTTTTGAAGGCACTAACCTCTTGCTACCCAAGCCAGATGTGGACTGTACTGTCAACACATGATAGTCAGGGGCAGAGGGTCATCCTCAGCTACCTAGGAAGTTCAGGCTCAGCCTAAACTGTATGAGACCATCTTTAAAACAGAATCTACTATTTGAGGTCAGCTTCCTCTACATAGGGAGCCAGGGACACATAGTGGGACCCTTTCTAAAAAATAAAGAGAAATCTACTATTTCATTCCTCTCCCCAACCATTACATTTCTCTTCTTGTTATGACTATTAGATATTTTCCTCCTGTAGTCATAAGATGCCTAAATGAGCTGGGTGTGATGGCACCATCACTTAGGAGGCAGAGGCCAGCAGAACTCAGTGAGTTCATGGCCAGCCTGGTCTGAATAGCAAGTTCTAGGACAGCCAGGATGACAGAGAGTCTTAAAACACCTTCCCCAAAATAAAAAGGTATCTAAATGTATGTTATACATTAAATTTATGAATGTGAAATGCCCTCCACACTTTTCAACCCTTGGTCCCTGACTGTTGGCTCTATTCTGGGAAGTCTGTGGGACTTCGGGGACTGTGGTTTAGTGTGGGTCTTCAGCCCCTGTTGGCTGTTGCGTACCAGGTGGTCTCAGGATGCAGATGAGCTGGGAGCAGTGTCTCTCAGAAGGAGATGAGTACCTCTGGTGTAAACTGTTGTAGAAAATATTTAATCTCAATTCAGGGCTTCTACCTCGCCTTTAATCATTCAATTCCCAGATAAAAGACACACAACCTTTGTACTGGTTGGTTTTGTGTGTCAACTTGACACAGGCTGTAGTTATCACAGAAAAGGGAGCTTCAGTTGGGGAAGTGTCTCCATGAGATCCAGCTGTGGGGCATTTTCTCAATTCGTGATCAAGGGGGTAGGGCCCCTTGTGGGTGGTGCCATCCCTGGGCTGGAAGTCTTGGGTTCTATAAGAGAGCAGGCTGAGCAAGCCAGGGGAAGCAAGCCAGTAAGGAACATCCCTCCATGGCCTCTGTATCAGCTCCTGCTTCCTGACCTGCTTGAGTTCCAGTCCTGACTTCCTTTGGTGATGAACAGCCATGTGGAAGTAAGCTGAATAAACCCTCTCCTCCCCAACTTGCTTCTTGGTCATGATGTTTGTGCAGGAATAGAAACCCTGACTAAGCCAACCTTTATATTTATCATAAGCATTAACCAGCACTGGAGCGGGGCAGAGATCTACCCTCTATGCATTTCCCCCATCAATAACCCTAAGTTGTAATCTGCCATGTTCCTTCTGGGCAGCTCTTAACACCAATGGGCGAGCCCTCATGATTATGTTTTCATGATTTATCTACCCCATGGCAGCTTCTTCCTCTCTCCACCTTCTTCTCTCCTCATGGTTCTCCTCAAACCCCAGCCTATGCCTCTTCTGTCCCCATCTTTATTTAGCCAACAGGGGGCAGAGTATATAGCATCATTTGTGTAGGTGTGTACTCTCTCATCCCTTGGGGCAACCAGGCCTTGGGGCCAGCATTTAGCATTACAATGCAAGCAAAAGACCAAACCTCAACAATAAATGGCACAAGACTTGTGTCAGAGGACAGCTTCTTTACTGAAGTGGAAGTGTGGGGGGGGGGCGCAGATAACTTATATAGCTCAAGTGGTGGGGAGGGGACAAGGGAGCTGCAGGGGTAGAGCCTGCCAATCAGGTCAGCTAGATTAACAGACCACCGGACACACATGATTCCTGAGAAGCCAATTCTCTGGTATGGAAACAGAAACCTAACAGAAGTCATGATGTGGCCTCTTTGTCTCCCAGGAGTTGAATAGGCCCAAGCCTGATTTGGGTGGGAGAGGCTCCTCTCCTGTCATGCTCTCTCAGAGCTGTCCTGAGTTTGGGCAGTGCTCTGCCATCCCTCTTCTGGCTTGGGAACCCACAAATCCAGGGTAGGCCTAGAAGGTGACACCCACTCCTGGTGCCAGCTCAGGCACATTGCTTCAGTGGCATGAACGTAAGCCCCCCTCTCACCACCTCACAATCACTTCAGCCGCCATGCCTTCCCAGACATGATGGATTGTAGTCCTGAACGATGAGGGAGCCTCCATCAGCGAAAGCGAGCTGGTCACAGGAAAGCAGAAGTAGCTACTATAGTATAGTATATGACTGAGAGTGGAGAAAAAGAGAGTCGGTGCCGGAGATGTGGCTCTGTACTTAAGAGCATTCACTGCCTGTGGTGGCTTGAAATACAATTGCCCCAGAGGCTCATCTATTTGGATGCTTGGTCCCCAGTTGGTAGAACTGTTAAGGAAGGATGGGGACATGGGGCCTTCTTGGAAGATGTGAGTCACAGGGAGAGAGGCCTTTTAGGTTTCAAAGACCTACACCGTTCCCAATTAGCATTCTCTCTGATTCTATGTCTCTCTGTGTGTCTGTCTCTGTCTCTTTCTCTGTGCGTGCATGCATGCATGTTTGTGTGTTATACCTGTGAGTAAAGTATAGGCTCTTAGCTACTGCTCTAGCACAGGCCTGCCTGCCTACCTGCTCCCATCCCCGCTGCCATGATAGTCATGGACTCCAGCTCTCTGGAATCATGAGATGAAATGCTTTCCTTTGTAAGTTGCCCTGGTCATGGGTGTGTTTTCACAGTAACTAAGACACCCACTCAGCTCCAGAGGCCCCAGTGCCCGCCAACCTCCACAGGCACCAAGAGCATGAATACTTGCAGACAAAACACTCATAGAAACAAAATAAATATATCCAAAAGTGATCAATTAAAAAAATTAAAATCAAAGCTGGGCGGTGGTGGTGCACGCCTTTAATCCCAGCACTTGGGAGGCAGAAGCAGGCAGATTTCTGAGTTCAAAGCCTGCCTGGTCTACAGAGTGAGTTCCAGGACGGACAGGGCTATACAGAGAAACCCTGTCTCGAAAAAACCAAAAAAAAAAAAAAAAAAAAATTAAAATCAGATGTCAGCGCCTTGTCAACTTTTCAATATCAATGCCAGAATATAAGTCAGAAAGAGAAATTGAATGTTGCAGCAAATTTCAGTATTCAGCTTTATAGCCATTATAAGTAAATATGTTGGGGTTTTTTTCCTGGAAAGTGGTAACACTTGCGTTATAAACATTAAAAGTTGTTACAGGCTTACAGACAGGACGCTGAGATCAAATACACTCTATGGAGAATGTCAGATGTCACGTCAGAGCAGCCACGACCTGAGTCTGAAGGGAGACAGCAAGCCTGAGGTTCAAACAGAGGACAATAGGAGAAACAGACATCTTGGATAGTGTGATGGGGCTCCTGAGGGGAGGAGAACTCACTCCTTGGCATTACAGGTTTTCCACATGGTGTGCCCTAGCCAGCCTCAGGCCAGAAGTCAAGAGGCAGGAGGAAATAAAAGCAAAGTTAGGATTCAAGGTTGTCTTGGGCCTGGGTGTGGGGGTTGGGCTTGCAGCTGCAGGGTGTGGGGTGGGGTGGGGGGTGAGACTACAAGGACGAACATACACACACACACACACACACACACACACACACACACACACACACACAAACGCGCGCGCGCGTTTGTTTATCAACTCTATCCAGAGAGGAACTTCAGGGAAGTGTGATGGGGTTTCAGATCAACAAAGTAAGGGCCTGTCTCAAGAAGGAGAGAAAGAAGAGAATGAATGTGAAGCCCAGGGTTTGAGTGCTTGGGAAGCTGAGGCAGGAAGATCGTAAGTTCCTATCAGCCTGAGCTGCAGTGAGAGACTATTTCACAAAGATGAGGGAAGGACAGAGGAGAAGAAAGGGAGGGAGGGGTAGGGGGAGGGGGGGAAAGAGAGCACTCGTTAGTCATTAAATTTTTAATAACAGGCTCTTCCAGGAATGCACGCTCCACTCCATTACCAACACTTTCCCCAGACAGAGTGTACCTCTAGGTGTGTTCCATTTTTAGTACAAATGACGGCTCCCACTGACTTCCCAGGAATTGGGAGGCTGCCAACTGACTGGAGTGACATTTAAAAGGAAGTTCCCACCGTATTCTTTCACAGTTTAATTTACATAGATGACAGTTTGGTCTTTCTTGGAAACAGTATTTAGATTCCACAGACTCTGAAAATGCAGTATTAATATGACTACTAACATTAGAAGTAGAACTTAAAACTCAGAAATAAGAATAGTAGTCTGATCTGGGCCTGATGGCACATGCCTTTGATCCCAGTACTTAGGAGTCTGAAGCCTGCTGATCTCCCTGAGTTCCCTGAAGGCCAACCTGGTCTCTACATAGTGTGTTCTGGAATGGCCAGGGCTATGTAGAGAGATCCTGTCTCCAAAAAATAAGCAAGGCAAGAAAGAAAAAGAAGAAGAGGAGGGAGAGGAGGAGGAGGAGGAATAGTTCTGTATTAAATGATACCATTTATATTCTTTACAGATCTGATTAGACCCTTAGTTTTAACTGCATAAAACCAGAAGCCTGGTATTCATATTCGTATAATACCACAGCCAGCATGGCTTGGTGCCTTGACCTGAGTAGGAGCCATGAGAGAATAAAGGACAGGCATTCAAGAAAGGAAAGACACTCGGATGGAGAACTGGGGTCAGGTGGGTTGTGTACACTCTGATGGAATGGCACCAACTACCTGGCACCTTAAAGTGTTTATTAGGTACAGCACGGTGGGGAGGGGTCAGCTAATCTTGGTAGGAGGTTTCTCTACACTGTTAACATCCAGGAAGAGGAAACGGAGTTGCTTGCCATTGCTTGTCTTTGCACACACTAGAACTTAGGCACCGTCAACTTTGCCGCTCGGACCAGAGGAAGTTTGCAGACCCTCCGAGCCTCTCCTAGAGGAAGGTGTCCCCAGTGGAGTTCCCTAGAACGATGGGATCCAAACTCAGCACATTTGGTACCCAAATTCAGGAGCACTACCAAGGTCACTCCTGCACTTGAACACAGTGATGCATCCTGCAGAACTTCCTGTTGTGAATTTCTGCCTGAACATAAGTACACTGTAGCTTACTTCAGACACACCAGAAGAGGATGTCAGATCTCATTACAAGTGGTTGTGAGCCACCATATGGTTGCTGGGATTTGAACTCAAGACCTTTGGAAGACCAGTCAGTGCTCTTACCCGCTGAGCCATCTCACCAACCCCAGGTTTTTGGTTTTTCAAGACAGGGTTTCTCTGTGTAGCCCTGACTGTCCTGGAACTCACTCTGTAGACCAGGCTGGTCTCAAACTCAGAAATCCACCTGACTCTGCCTCCCAAGTGCTGGGATTAAAGGCATGCGCCACCACTGCCCTGCTAACAAATAATTTTTAAATAATATAAATGGTGTTAGAAAGAGCACTGGCTGCTCTTTCAGAGAACCTGGTTCAATTCCCATAAACCATAGGGCAGTTCACAACTGTCTGTAACTCCATGGGGATACAACATGGTGCCCATGGTACAGGCAAAACACTGAAGTACATAAAATAAATAAATCAAAAAGCAATTTTTTAAAAGAATTAGGAAGTCAAGCCATGTGTCAGCAGCTGGCCATGTGTCTTCAGCTGGCCGTGTATCTGTCAGCTATTGGAAACTGAGAGCAGTGGGCACACACGAGCTAGTGCTCAACTTGAGCTGTCCACTTACGAAACTCAGGTCCCACCCACAATTAGAAGGATTCTTTCCACACTGCAATTAACATAATCAGGATAGTCCCCCACAAGCACTAGAGAGGCCCTTCTCCCAGGCCATTCTAGATTCTGTCCTGTTCTCAGATCCTTGCTTTAGGAGCTTAAGACCGCTAATGAAGATCAAACATGACACTAGCCTTGAACTAAAATAGGAAGACATCCATTCCTAGAGCCACAAACAACTTAAGTGGGTTTTAACTTTCAAAAGTATCAGAGCAGCTGGACTTGGTGGCTCAGGCTAGTAACCCCAGCATGGGAAGGCAGAGGCAGAAGGGTCAGAAGTTCTAGGTTACCCTTGACTAAATAGCAAATTCAAGGCCATCCTTGGCTACTTTTTGTTTTGTTTTGTTTTGTTTTGTTTTTCAAGGCAGGGTTTCTCTGTGTATCCCTGGCTGTCCTGGAACTCACTTTGTAGACCAGGCTGGCCTTGAACTCAGAGATCCGCCTGCCTCTGCCTCCCAAGTGCTGGGGTTTCCTCCTTTTTAACAGGACTGCCAGAAAAATGTTAAAACACATCTGAACCTTGAATTCTAGCTAGCACTGTATGTCCATTCAAGAATGCTGATCTAGAACACAGACCAAGAAGAACTATTACAAACCTACAACCTCCCTACAAATGAGTATGTCAATGCCTGGGTGTAGACCCCAGTAACTCTCTCCAGCACACTCTCCATGAGTTACAGTGGATAGGCGTTGCAGGAACATGGTGAAGTGTAAAACAGACAATCAGACCTTCCCTGAAATGAGCAAATTGAAGTTTTGGCATCCTGTCAGCCTCTTGAGTACAAGCTGTCAGTGCAGCCATTTCCCTGCTTTCTGTTTCTCTTTGGCTCAAAAGCTTTGTTCAGACTTTGTTAGGCAAGGCTGAAGACATGAATTATTCACCTTGCTGTCTACTGTGCAGGTGTTTCAAGCACAAGTATCCACCTTTGTTAAACTAGACACCTTTAACAATAGCTATCTGTGAATTACCTTAAAAAGGATCTGTGCATAATTCTGCATTGTTTATCTGTGAACCACAAATGACTTGCAATGATTGAACACACAAAGACTAAAAGGAAAGCAAATTATTCAGTTGTGTAAAGTGAAAACTGATGCAGACTGAGAGCGTGACAACCATGACTGCACACACACACACACACACACACACACACACACACACACAGAGCAGCTCCATTGAAGGATCGCAGGATGCTTTGGCCCTGTGACACAGGCCAGTCGGTGACAGCACCTCAGCATCCTATCTGCTTAGAAAACAACTTCCCTGTCCAGATCATCTGCTAGCAATTTTCTTTTTCAAGAGTTATTTATTTCTTTGTAGAGTGCTCTGTCTCCATGCCAGCTTCAGATCCGAGTATAGATGGTTGTGAGCCACCATGTGGTTGCTGGGAATTGAACTCAGAACCTTGGGAAGAGCAGTCAGTGCTCAACCCCTGAGTCACCTCTATAGCCCCAGCAATTATTCTTTAATAGTGTGGCAGAGTGAAACAATGTTAAGTACACAAGCCTTTGGAATAAAAAGAGTGGGGGAGACTCTTAAATATTTACTCTGTCAAACTAAGCATAGTGGTGCATGCCTTTCAATACTGCAGGAGGGAAGCAGAGGCAGGGGGATCTCTGTGAGTTTCAGGCCAGCCTGAGTTAGTACAATTCTGTCTCAAAAAAAGGAGACTGGAGAAATGGTTCAGAGGTTAAGTGCACTGGCTGTTCTTGCAGGGGAACCAGGTTCTATTTCTAGCACCCACGTGGTAGCTTGAAATTAGCTGTAATTGGAGTTCCAGGAGAGCCATTGCCCTCTTCCTCAAACACTAGACAAGCACACGGTACAGACACACATCCAAATAAAATGCTCACACACATAATTTTTTTAGCAATAGAAATATTTACTAAGTCAAAAAGATAAAAATTCTTTCCTGAGAAACTATAAAACTTAGAGTTCTCTTCATAAATGGTACTAGTTAGAATTCATGGACCAACTTGGAACGTGTCCTGAGTCACCCCACCCGCACTGCTGTAGGCTCTTGAATCCTGGGACCAGCCCACTGAACGCCTAACCAAAGAAAAGGATATATTAGTTAGTGTTCATGATCAAACACATGGAAAAAATGACAGAGGTCTGTCCCAGCTTTTGAATGCTGCTCACGAAGAACAGAATTTCATCTACTGTGCCCTCCTATAGCATTTTGAAGTCTGAAGTTATGAAAAACAAGAGCTAAAGAAATATAAGCTGTCAGAACAGGCCATACACATAGAGTTCAGAGGAAGTGTACCAGTGACAGGCCACTCTCCCACCTTCAACTGTGCAGGCACCACAGACCATCTCCTTTATCCTTCAATCGTGAGGTGTTTGTCAACAGAAAACAGACACTTAAAACCCTGCAATAACAGTCCTACCAAAAACAAAACAAAACCCTGCAATAATGAGAACTTGCAGGCCAACGATAGTGCAGACCTTTAATCCCAGCACTTAGGAGGCAGGTGGATATCCGAGTTCCAGGCCAGCCTGGTCTACAGATTAAATTCTAGAGCAGCCAAGGACACAGAAACTCGATGTCTCAAAGTGGACAAAAAACCCAAGTGTCTTACCACCTGAGATGGCAGGGACCAAACCATGAGCTTTGTGCTGCACTTTGCTTTATCGCTGCCCCTGTCCTGGGTTTTCTGTTTGAGGATAGGTCTGGCCAGATTCTCCTACCTTTTCCATATTTCTTGTAACTCCAAAGAAACTTCTTTTTTTGTTTTTGTACAAAACAAACTGATGCAAATATTCTAAAGTGGCTTATTGGTTCTATTAAAAAGGATTTAAGGATGGTTTTGTTTTGATAGTTCTGGCAAACTACCTTCAGCTGTGATTGACAAAAAGACGAAAAAATAAGTCCTAATGGATCCTTTCCAAAGTCTCCCTGATGGAATCAACTAGTTCGGCAAAAAAAAAAAAAAAAAAAAAAAAAAAAAAGAGCCTGTGTGTTTTATGTGTAGTCTCAGTGTCGGTTTTTTCAATGCTTTCTCCCAGTACCTGCTCAACTTGATTGATCTTTAAGTTTGATCAATTAGCAGCAGTTCCAGGATTGGGGAAAGCGGGTAGAAAGGAGGGTTACCTCCTGAGGACAGAGGCCAAGGTCAGTGAAAAAAGTGTACAAACAAGATAGAAAATCAAAAGCGACCTCTGTTCCAAACACAGAACTTAAAACTGGAGACCCATTGCGTTGGCTCAGCCAATAAAGTCCTTTGCACGCCAGGACACAGGGGGTAAGAAGAGACTCCCCAAATTATTCTCACCTGCGAGAAACATACACACAAATAAATACATTGTTTACAAACTAGTTAGGGGTAGAGAGATGGCTCCACGGTTAAGAACACTGGCTGCTCTTACAGAGGATCCTGGTTCAATCCTCAGAGGCTCACAAGCATCTATCTGTTCTGATTCTTATCTCCAAGTTTTCGAGACAGGGTTTCTCTGTATAGCCTTGGCTGTCCTGGAATTCACTCTGTAGAGCAGGCTGGCCTCGAACTCAGAAATCCGCCTGCCTCTGCCTCCCAAGTGCTGGGATTAAAGGCGTGCGCCACCACCGCCCGGCCAGAAAAAAATCTAATTCTAGAATGTCTTTAAAAACTAGCTCTCGTTTCTTTAGAAGACACATAACGTTGCTGTTTCCGATTGCTGGCTAACCAGGGTTGGGCGATACTTCTCAACCTCAGGCTTTAGAATGTTGCAATACTGAAATTAGGAATCGTAAAGCAAACATGACAAGATACGAAGGACAACAAAGAACTGCCCTACAGGATCCGTGAAGTCCGTGAGGCGGAAGCTCCGGAGCCCTGCTTTCCGGCGCGACTCCGCATGCGCAGGCGCTCTGCCACTGGGCGGGACGGGGGAGGGGTGTCGTAGGGCCGCGTCACATGACCGGCGTTGCGGCGCCTCTGGTCCAGTGGAGTTTAGAAAGAAGGCGTCCCCTTGATGGGATTCGGGCGGTCAGGTCGAGTCTGTCCCTTCTCTCTCCTTAGCCCCTGGAGCAACCGTGTCTGAGTCAGGAGCCCAGGCCTGGCAGGTGCGTCGGACCCGAGTGACATCACATCCGCCTCCGCTAGCTCCGGAACGAGTGCTCGCTTGGCAGTTCCGTCGAAAGTCCTGTTCTCGGCAGATCCCAGATCTGCTGCAGGTACTCTGCTGTAGCAGCAGCACTTAGAAAACGGAAACTAAAGATCGGAAGCTCGGGGCGCCCAGGGACTGCGGCAGGGGACTGACTCCCAAGAGCATTTAGATAAACGTCACGACCTGTTCATTCAAGCCTATCAAGACCCGATACGTGGCAGCACGCTGGTTCGCCCCGGGGATCGCGGTGGGAAAACCTTACAAGAGTCGCCTTAAAAGCTGGCGTCTAGAGCAGCTCCTCCTGAGAACCCGGCCAAAACAAAATCTGTAAAGTGACCTGAATTCGAATTCTAAAAAATTCTCATTGTTAATCCTATCCAGAAAGATAATCTAATCTACAAACAATTCTCAGCGCTGCAAAGATGGGTTTAACTCAATAGTCTCAGAGAAGGGAAGCAGGCTAGAGGCTTGCCCGCAGGTGGGGTGGTGTTCACTGGCACCTCAGCCATGTACTCTGGAGAAGCTAGTTATTTGAGGCCAGCCTAGGTAATAGCTAGACTGAGATCCTACCTCACAAAAAAATAAAATAAAAACTTTTAAAGCAGCTTCATTTACAGGTCATTATTCTTTCTTCTAATAGTCCTTACCGCCCTCTGCATGGGCACGGTGCTGCCAAAAGTAGCTATGCGTGTACCCTAATATAAAATCCCAACCTTACTTAAAACACTGAGGGTTGTTTTTGCCTAAAACAAAGCAAAACAAAACCTCGATTTCATGTTCTCAAATGTGAAGTTTGTAAAAGGCAACATCAATCATACGTCGCTATCAATAGGTTGTATGCCCTTTTCTGCGGTGGAGAGCCCACTCACCCCTGTGGAGTGACCCTACCCAGGAAAAGTCAGCGCGTAGGGTTTAGATCATGGCCCCCTTACAGTCTATGTATTTAATAGAACAGTCAGAGAAAGGTAACATTTTAAAGCTGGACCAGAAGGTCTTCACTAGGGCCGAGTCTGGTGGTCTGTGTCAGCCAAAGAGTGGATGTGGCCGACAACATTTCTCTAAGAAGGCATCCAAATACATTCTTTCTTAGTCGAGGTTACCCTATTATAGGGTTTTACCAGGTTAAGAAGCCATAAGATTTGTACAAAATTTTAGGAGCTGAAGGTGGCTCTGCAGTTAGCACTTGCTGCTCTTGCAGAGGACCAGGTCAGTTACCAGCTTACACAGCCTAAAATCCTTGTTCCACGAGATCTGAAGGCTCACACATAATAAAGTTAAAAAGTAATCAGTAAATTTTTGTAAAGTATTTTACCAGGGCTGGGCACTGCAGCCTTACTGAAGTACATGGGAGGCAGAAACAAGTGATCTGTTGAGTTCCAGGCCAGCCAGGGCTTCATGAGAACCTGTCTCTAAGTAAATGTGTTTTACAGCATCATAGTCTTCTTAGAGATTCTCCTGAGATAAAAAAAAAATCCATCTTGCAATTTCCCTTTTGGGACATGAACTGTTTTCCTTCAAGTGGAGCTGTCCAATTAAATAGAACAGTAACTCAGGCAGCTGTCCAGCCACAGGACACACTCTGGGTCTCATGTCTCAGGCTGACCAGAATACAGATAGGCATGCAGCAGTCAGTAGTAGGATGCAGTCTTATGGGACAGCTGCAGAATATCACAACAGCACTAGAAATAGAAATCTCCAGCAACCAGAAAAAAAAAAGTGTAATTCAAAACCCAACAGAACAAAGAATAAACCATACTTAAGTATACTTTGAATCACACCACCTCATTAAATTGACTCATTATTTAATAATTTTACCAAAAAACTCAGATTCTGTCATTTTCCTTTAAGGAGGAAAATGCTTGAAGTAATGTTTGTATTTGGACAGTGTCACTCTGTAACCCTGGCTGGCCTTGAACTGTGGTAATTGTCTAGCCTCAGCCTCTTAAACCCTGGGATCACAGGTATGAGGCATCACACCAAGCTGTCAATATCTTAAAGGCATAAAACAAAGACATGGCTGTAACAGTGCTTTTAATCTGAGAATGTGGAATTCAGATGAGGACAAATCTTGAGTTCAAGGCCACCCTGGTATACAGTGAGCTCCTGCACAGCCAGGAATATAATGGCAATGCCCCATCCCCTCAAAAAAGGACAAAACCAGCCGGGCAGTGGTGGGGCGCACACCTTTAATCCCAGCACTTGGGAGGCAGAGGCAGGCGGATTTCTGAGTTTGAGGCCAGCTTGGTCTACAGAGCGAGTTCCAGGATAGCAAGGACTATACAGAGAAACCCTGTCTCGAAAAACCAAAAAGACAAAACCATAGATTTCAGTGAGTTCCTGTAGTTAAAAACACCTCTCAAAAAGAGCTTAGTAATAAATATTTTCTCTATACTGTAATCATGAAAACATTAGCATTATAGCTTGACAAAAGACATTCCAGAAATAAATCCTATTAGGAGAAACCCAAAACTAGGGATATAAAAATTCAAGAACTATAGGCAATAAGCTCCTGGCCCAGTCTGCAACTCCAAAGGGAAATTTGAGCCAATTCAGGATTTTTCTGTCAACCCTTCCTGGAAAGATTAATAAGGAAGAGGAATTTTTGTTTTT
Source organism: Mastomys coucha (assembly GCF_008632895.1). Classification (NCBI taxonomy): domain Eukaryota; kingdom Metazoa; phylum Chordata; class Mammalia; order Rodentia; family Muridae; genus Mastomys; species Mastomys coucha. The sequence goes on along the minus strand of NW_022196898.1, from coordinate 43,666,113 downwards.
ATTTCTCCAGACAGGGTTTCTCTGTATAGCCCTGGCTGTCCTGGGACTCACTCTGTAGACCAGGATGGACTCAAACTCAGAAATCCGCCTTCCTCTGCCTCCCGAATGCTGGGATTAAAGGCGTGTGCTACCACCACTTTGGAGTATGAGTTTTTTAGTGCCTATTGGCACAAGTCTTGACTACCCTTCAAGTCATTTGTTTCTAAAGACCTTTAAAACAGTAGATGGTAATTCTGAAGAGTGAACATCACACACTGAAGCTAACTGTTATTAATAACGCTTCAATTTATTCAAAGCAATGCAGTTTCAAAAACTTAAGTTACAGCAGTAAGGAAAAAAAAAAAACAAAATAGAAACACATGATCAGTGCTGCCTGTCCTTGTGTTTAACACTGTGGTGGCTTTATTCAAAATACAGTTGCACAAAAGTATTAACTTCAGAGTCTCTAAGGACTTAACATATTGTATACACACGCACAGTACAGAGAGGATTAGAACAGAACCCAGAACTTCTACAGAATAGAAAACCCACCCTTGCTTATTTGCATGAAAATACCACCCACAAAGCTAAATAAGTCTTAATAGTTATCTGGAGGCCCTATGTGTTGTTTTTAAACTCAAGAACTCTAATTTTGATTGCACAATAGATGATTGATAAAAAGTCAATATATAGATTTCATTTTTAAAAATAAGCATTTATTTTGAACCTGGCATAGTTTGCAAAGAGAATTCTTCGGGACTGAAAGCAGGAGTTCCAATCACTGAAATAAGGAAACAAAGTCAGTCCTTGGGAGATCCCTGCACTTGCACTGAACTCATTACACACTTATTTCAGTCAGGCATGCAACTTCGTTAGCTTCTCTACAAATAAGTTCATACTTGTTATTTGAAAACACCAGGTCAGACATCTTAAGTTGAAAAAGCAGCAGCCCCACTATTACGAGCAATTTCTATGTGTCCCAGAAGAGAGGCAAAATAATTTTGCTGATGTTAAATTTAAAAAAAAAAAGAAAAAGAAAAAGACAAAACAAACTGAAAGTCCACCTTAGATAATAAAAAACAAAAGAAAATCAAAAATTAGTAACCAAGATTTAAAAAGCAAGTGCCTTGACCATGGAGCTTCCGGGACAAAAGGAGAGAGGCCCGTCTGTTCATGTTTATAGCCATGAGAAAGCACATACCCGTACCCCAAATGTTTTTTCTATTTTTCAGACATCCACTTGAAATAAATACCAACTTCAAAATTGATTTTTAAACAGTCTCCTATTGCCACTATATTCCAGTCAAAGGCTACAACTGATCACACTTTCAAATTACAGGAAGAAGAATTAAAGGTTGCACTCAGAAACATAATAAATACTTCACAGCCTTGGCATCCAAATTACCTGGGGAAACTTAGAAATTAGACCTGAACGCGTTATTAGTTATCAGCTGGCAATCAGTCTGACCTCTGAAAGAGAGGATGCTGCTGCTTTATCCTAACACAGCCTTGTGTTGTCAACAAAGCCTGTCTCCGAACACGAAGTCCTCATTACCGTAGCCTAACAAATGCTCCGTCTCTTCCACTCCACTTGTTTGAAACCGAGACAGATGGCTGAGGTGCAGATGAAGTCTCTGGGGTATCTAAAGCTTTGCCAGCTTTCTTTTGCATAGGGACAGGAATGAAGCAATGAAGGTGACAGAAGAGGAGCAGCTGGGAGGGGACGCACACCTGAACCCGACAGCCTGCTGGCACGGTCACCCACAGAGACAGCTCCACTGCAAGTCTGACTTGGAAAAAGACAGGCTCCTTAAGAGCCCTGAGCTATATCACTGAGCAGAACTGAGTCACATGATCGGCCTTCAGAAGAGAACCCTCTCACTCTGCTTCTGCTTTCCAAACGGTGACAGGAAAGCCCTCTGATACCCTCACCCCACCCCAAAAACCCACCTTCAAGCTAATGATATCTGGATTGCCTCTTAAAAAAAGAACAAAAACAAAAAAAAAACTAGCTTTATCACTCAAAAGACTACTGCTATTTCATATTACAGCTGAGTGTAATTTGTTAATTTATAAATAACTTTAAAACATTATGAATGAAATGCACCAAACTACACCTGTGTAAAAGCAACCATGTTTTAATTATGGGCTAAAAATGTCTAATACATTAAGCATGAATTATAAAAATCCAGAATCTAAATACAATGCTAGAGAATTTCTCTATGGGAAGATGAGTGAGAATTCTTTTCTAAGTTCATTATGATTGACAGACTAGCAAATCTTAACCGGAATGGTAAGGCCAAAATAGTAAAACCACACTTTTCCTATAAAAAGTTACACTTCATCTCCTACTGGAACAGCTATCATACATAAAGAAACAAAGACAATGCGACCACTCTCCTGCGCCCAGGAGCTCCAGGCAGCCTCTTCCTGGAGGTCTAATCGTCATCTTCCTCCCCATCATCCTCGGCATCCCGCTTTCTCTTCTCTCCCCGAAGACCCTCTTCCTCTAAAATGGAAGTGTGTAAGATACTTCATTTTAACAACGGAGTTTTTGTTATTTTACAAAGCTTTTAATCTTAGTAGAAAACAAATGTCAAGAGGAAATATAAGTTGTTTCCACTCTGAAATTTCTTCCAATTTCAGAATATAAGAAACTTCATTCAGAGAACCAGACTCTACAAAAGGGACATGCTCACAAACAAACCACAACTCGCAGACCAATCAAGAGACCAAGTGCATGACAATGTGACTCTTTTAGGTAAACACTATTCTGAAGGACTAGGTAAAGAGGAAAGTAGCGGGACATCTGCGTCCAGCCATTCCTCTGCACTGGGGCTTTATATGCTCTGCAAAATGAGATTCCAGGGTGCGATTAAGTGGAAATAAGCTTTTACTTCATTTCTGTTGGGGTGTGCGTGTGGTGTGTTTCAAGAGAGGGTTTCTCTGTGTAACCCCGGCTGTCCTCAAAATCACAGAGATCCCTCTGCCTCTGCCTCCCAAATGCTGAGATCAAAGGCATGAATTAGCATGCCTGGCTTTCATTTTCATTTTTTCCACATGGGTGCTGGGAATTAAATCCAGGTCTTCTGGAAGAGCAGCCAGTGCTCTTAACCCGCTGAGCCATCTCTCTAGCCCCTTATTTCTGTCTTTAAGTACAGATTATAAATTGGTTTTTTTGGCAGAATTAAATTAGTCTTTCATATCACTTGACTATGTATCTAGGCACATTATGATAAACAATAAAATTAAAGGCTCAAAGGCCAGGGTGACCACCACAGACTCAACATCTGTTATCTTTAGATTCAGAATGTGCTTCCCTGCACTTGGAAGGCAGAGGCAGGCAGACTTCTGAGTTTGAGGCCAGCCTGGTCTAACAGAATGAGTTCCAGGACAGACAGGGCTCTACAGAGAGACCCTGTCTTGAAAAGAAAAAAAAAAAGAAAGAAAGAAAGAAGGAGAATGTGTTCATGCAACTCACCCTCTTCTTCCTCTTCCTCCCCTTCGTCAACGTAGTCATCATCATCCTCTTCATCCTTCAAAGTCAACATGAAAATAAATGAACCACAACACGGACTTCCACTGTTTCACAAGAACAATGAAATTACAGTTCCGCTGTGTCTCAAAGGACAGCTCTGCCTCCCTTGCTTTGAAGCTAAGTACCCAGACTTCTATAAACATAGTCTGTGCTTTAGCCTACCACGGTTCAAGAGAATGTTCTCTAACAATGTGTGATATGGAGGGCTAGTGAGCAATGAAAACGCACCAGCACCAACAAGCGAGCTATGGTCACCATTTGTACAATTACTTGTTTGTTTGAGACAGGGTCTCTTGATCCAGCCCAAGCTAACTCCTGACTGAACTGGTTCTGCCTCCTGGGTGCAGGGATTACAGGCATGGACTACTCTGTCCAGCTTACTTTTAAACAGTCACATCTGCCCACTAGCAGAAACAGGGCTTTACTACTTTAAGCCATTCTTCTACTTTATAGATTGAGGGGCACAGATGATCTGAACCTAACATCAAATATGGTTATATGTTGACTATAAAAATGTATTCCTCCAGACCTGTTTTCTAATCAATAAAAGTAACTGACAAACCAAAAATCTGAAATCCAAAATGTTCCACAACTCTTTGAAGTTTCTTGAGCATCAACATGCCACCGGAAGCAGAAAATGCCACATGACCCTGCCTGCACCGTCACACTCCAGGTTACACTGAGTGCCATGACGCACACCTTTATTCCCAGCACCCAGGCATTCAACCTATTTTCCCTTCTCCAAGGCTGCGCTTAGGATCGTATGCCATTATGCAGTTTCTGTGTTATTTCCAAAGTCTTGGTTTCTCTGTAGACCACTAGCTGTGATCAAAGGCACCCACCACCACCACCCAGCTTTTTTTAATGGATCCTGGGCTTGAACCAAGGTCCTTACTAGGTAGCTCCTTGATCATTTTGAGGACTCTGACCATGATCATTCTACCCATCAGCATACGCTGCTTTCCTCCCTTCCAAAAACATTGTATATGTGCATATTATTACTGTTGCGTATGCTAATGCTCCAGGGACATGCATGGTACATGTGGAACTCTTCTGACACCTTTGTGGAGTCAGTCCTCTTTCCACTTTTCCATGGACCGGAGAGATTGAACTCCGGCCACCAGGTCTGCACTGTGCGGTGGGTTTGCATAGGTGTGGCCCATTGACTCACATGCTTGAATGCTTGGCCATACAGAGGCACTATTATTAGGAGGAGTGGTCTCACTGGAGTAGGTGTAGTCTTGCTGGAGGAAGTGGGTCACTGTGGAAGCTGGCTTTGAGGTCAAGTTACACCTAGTGTGACACACAGTCTCCTGCTGCCTTTGAATCAAGATGTAGAACTCTCAGCTCCTCCAGCACCATTTTATGTCACACTTCCCACCAGGACGACAATGGACTAAACCTCTGAAACTGTAAGCCAGCCCCTATTAAATATTGTCACAGTGTCTCTTCACAGCAATAGAAACCCTAACTAAGACACACTGCAAGCGCTTTTACCCACTAAGCCACTTCACTGGCCTGTTCTCACCTTCTTAAAATAACTCTGGTCTCCAGTTGGGTTTTCTCTTTTTGTTTATACACCATCTCTTTCACAGTCAATTACTTTTTCAATTTTATGCTCCATAGAGTCAGAAGAGCAATAAGCTTATCAGAACTACATACGCAAGAGACAACCGATTGACTTTCAACCCCAAGGACGATGACCCAGCTGGAGCTGGTAGAGTCTAACATTCTGACTGCCCGGAGCCCCTTACACTCACTGCTCTGATCCTGGCCGTGCTACAAATGACCGAGTATAGACAAACTTGGTCCTAACTACTGTACATCTGAAAAACAAGCAATCAAGGGTCTCTCGATCTTACCACAGTGTACTCAAACATACTCGATTAAGCAATGTGTGGTGGTGCGTACATGCAATTAATTCCCCAGGCAGAGGTAGAAGTTCAAAGCCAGCCTAGCAAGACTGTCTCCAAACCATTGAATGGGCTGGAAAGATGGTTGTTCAATCTGACCTGAGCTCAGACTGCCGACCACACACACTGAAAGGCACCTTGATGTTGAATGCCTACACTCTTGGCCCAGGCGAGGCAGAAACAGGAAGATCCCTAGGGCTTGTTAGCCACTAGCCTTACTAAATTTGTATGTTCTAAGTTGAGCATAAAATGTAAGCAGTGAATAATTAGTGGTTAAGAATGCTTGAGGACTGGTGGGAGATGGCTCAGCGGTTAAGAGCACTGACTGCTCTTCCAGAGGTCATGAATTCAAATCCCAGCAACCATATGGTGGCTCACAACCATCCGTAATGACAGAAACACACACACACACACAAGAATGCTTGCTATGCTGGACATGGTGGCACCACCTTTAATCCCAATGCTCGGGAGACTGAGGCAAAGGGATCTCTGAGTTCAAGTCTAACTTACATAGTGAGTTCCAGGACATCCAGGGCTACACAGAGAAACTCTCTCTTGAAAAAACAGAAGGGGAAAATAAAAAGCACTAGCTGTTCTTCCAGAGGACTCAGGTTCAATTCCCAGCACCCACATGGCAGCTTACAACTGTATGTAACTCTAAGATCTGAACCCTTACATAGACACACCTGCAGACAAACACCAATGTACATGAAATAAAAGGAAGGGGAAGAGGCATTTTAAACATCTCAAAGATGCAAACAGTCATTTATAATTTTAAATAAAACACTTGATGAACTAGACACATTTGTTGATATTTTAGAAAAGCACAGATATTAAGCACTAAGTTTTATTTTAAGTAAAATGTAATTGAACTGATGTTCTAAGGTATTTAAAGACCATCCTTAAGATAGTATCTCACAATAAAGCCTCAGCATTTACCAGAAAGTCACTTGGTTTGCTCAGTGACGACCATGGTCTTTGCCTTATTAGTAGGAACTGTTTCCTGATGTAGGTATGAATAGTACAGGGGTATACTTTCCAATATTCCTAAAGGACAGAAAGTCCTTTATACATATTAATTCCTTGCCCCTGAAGAATGGCTAAAATGGGAATATAGTGCTAAAAAACCCCCAGCAAACCAGATGTCTAAGAATTGTAGCTCCATTGGTGGAATGCTTGCCTAACATACAGGAAGGAAGCCTTTGGTTAGCTCCCCAGCACTACATAAAACCAGATGTGTTGTTGGGCAGCAGTGGTGCCAGTCCATCTACAGAGTCCATTCCAGGACAGTCAGGATTGACTACAGAGAACCCATCATGAAAGACAAAAAACAATATCTGTGTGGTAGCACAAGCCCATAGTCCCAGCACTTACAAAACTTAGGCAGGAGGACCATGAGTGTGAGTTCAAGGGCAGCCTGAGCTACAGTGAGACCCCATTTTGAAGAGGCAAAAATAACTAGAGGGATTTTGTCTCAGCAGTTACATCGTGGCCTACACAGGTCTGTAATTCTAGCTCCAAGGGATCCTATGCTTCTTCTAGCATCTACAGTCACCATTCACACAGGCGATACAGAGACATCCATTAAGACAAAATAACCATACATATGTAATAAAAAATAAATCTCTTAAGGAGAAAGTACAATGCATCAAATCTGCCATTTCTGCCTCTTTCATCTTTAAGCAGCAATGGTCTCTGAAGCTTACCTGGCACTTAACTTCTAAAAGCAAGAATTCTGGGGTTGCCTGGTTTGCTCTGAGACAAAGCTCCCCTGTAGTCTAGACTATCCTAGAGCACACTGGACAGCCTATGCTATCATTAACTCCTGCAAGCCTACTGCCTCACCCTCCGGCAAAGCTGGGATTATGGTCCTGAGCTAACCTACTCCCACTAAGACTTCATTTTGAACATCCAAACTATGCCATCCAGAATGCAAAGGCTTCCTGGCCCCACACTAACAATGCTGTGTGTATTCAGAGATTTCTGACCTATGCTTGGCCACAGCATTTTGAGTTAGTATCCCCAAACATTCAGCAGAACAATACACCTAGATGCAAATCACCACAGGTGGTTGACAGTGACCCCAGCACTCAGGAGGCCAACAGGAGTAAGGGGAGTGCCACAAACTTCATAGCAGCCTGGGATGCAGAGTAAAACCCTCAATACCTACCACACACCTCAAAAGAAAACCTTTAAAGTGCCTACTACTTACACTTAGGAGAAAACACTGACAAAATAAATGAGTCAAGCATAAGAGAACCACTCATGCTGAATGCTGCTCTAAACTAAACAGGCTTTCTCTATAAACACTTAAACGTATTCAAAGTTTTTCTTCCCACCATTACTGTGTAATTTATGACTCACAAAGATCCAAAGAAGCCTAAAGCCTCATTCTTGTGCATTTATTTCAAATTTAAAATATTATCAGAAGGGATGGAGACATGGCTCAATGGTTAAGACACTGGCTGCTCTGCTCAGGACTCGGGTTCAGCTCTCAATATCCACGTGACAGCTTACAAACATCCATAACTCCACCTCTAGGAGTCTCAAGAACCAATCATACTCATGATACATAGACATACATGTGCGTAAAACACTTACTGATAGACACACAGTAAATCCTAAAAAACAACAACAAAAAAAACGTTTCAGGAAAATAAACCCATCCATCAGATATTGTCTACCTAACCAGAGAGAAACAAAAGACACAGTCTAATGGATATCTGTGTACCTGTGTACGTGGTCCTGAAGATTCAACCCAAGGCCTTCCACATGTCAGGTAAGTATTCTATCACTGAGCTACATCCCTAGCACTGAGATTTTTTTTAAAAAAACAATTATTTTAAAATATGAAAATAAGAGAACCACTCATGCTGATTCTTCCAGAGGATCTGGATTTCAGTTTCCAAAACTGTGGTGCCCTCCTGTAAGTGCAGCTCCAGAGCACCCTCTTCTGGCTTCCACAGGCAACTACATTCACACACCACACATTCACAGGCATGAGCACACACAATTTTTTTTAATTAAAAAAGGTAGAAAAGCCAGGCAGTGGTGGTGAGCGCCTTTAGTCCCAGCACTTGGGAGGCAGAGGCAGGTGGATTCTGAGTTCGAGGCCAGCTTGGTCTACAGACTGAGTTCCAGGACAGCCAGGGCTATACAGAAAAACCCTGTCTCAGAAAAAAAACAAAAACAACAAACAAAAAAAGGTAGAAAAGCTACTGCAGGAGTATAAAGAGATAGTTGAAGGGAGGAAACCTCAGGTCTCTGAGTGTCTGCAATGTATCAACCAGGAACTAGGAGCTATCTATACACTAGCTTGTTAAAGCAACTCCATGAGCTTGCTTGTATAAATGCAGAAAGAGGCTCAGACATTCAGAAAATGTTTCCACCACCCTGTGCCACTGAAGGCAGAGTCAACTCAGATATTCAGGGGGTAAACAGCAAGCAGTGGCAGTCCCTATGAGTGGCCATGAGTCTGCCCACCTTTCTGAGATCCAAGTCAAAAAAGGGCAACCTTTCCTTTCTTCTCATTCCTTCTGGATGCTAGCCAGAGCCCCAAATACACTTCTTCTAATGCTGGGGGCTTCCACACCTCTTCTCTCAACCTCGAGCTCCCTGCCCTGTGACCGCTGGACTGATGGGAATGACCATAATGCCAGGTTTACACCACACTCGTTTTTTCCCTTCTCCCCTCCATTCTCCCAGGAGCTGCTGAGACTTTCGGCTCACCTGCCCTGAGAGTTTTCAAATAAAACTGTCCTTGAGCTAAAAACAAAAAGAAAGCCAGCAAGGGTATATAGCTGTCTGGAATACTATGGAGCACCCAGTAGGAGGGAAAAAAAAAAAGACAGATGCTTATCCACACGTCAGGAAACCATTCACAACCTACTCATACAGCACTTAGCCCTGTGCCAACTATCTTCAGGGCAAACAACAAGTTTCCATTCACCTGAATTTCTTCTTTCATTAAGTATGAGAGGCCCACCTCCTCTTCTCCCTCTCCCACTTCTGAACCAGCTTCATCCTCATCCTCATCTTCCTCCTCTTCATATCCTTCGGGTGGACCAGCTTCATCATCTTCCTCGTCTTCTTCATCTTCATCTCCATCTTTAGAAGACATTGTAAAGGGTGAACAAGCCCCTCATTCCAACACCTCAAACCAACCGTGGTGCCTGCCTCACCTGCCCTGCCTCACCTGCCCCTACCCTTTGCTTTTTTTTAAAAAAAAAAGATTTATTTATTTATTTTATGTATATGAGTACACAATGTAGCTGTACAGATAGTTGTGAGCCTTCATCATGTTTTAGGTCGCTCGCTCTGGCCCAAATATTTATTTATTATTATAATTAAGTAAACTGTGGCTGTCTTCAGACGCACCAGAAGAGGGTGTCAGATCTCTTACAGGTGGTTGTAAGCCACCATGTGGTTGCTGGGATTTGAACTCATGAAGAGCAGTCGGTGCTCTTACCCACTAAGCCATCTCTCCAGCCCCTACACTTTGCTTAAAAGAACAAATTCACTGGGCAGTGGTGGCACACACCTTAATCCCAGCACTTGGAGGCAGAGAGGCAGGGGGTAGTCTGAGTTTGAGGCCAGCCTGGTCTACAGAGAGTTCTGGGACAACCAGGGCTACACAGAGAGACCCTGTCTCAATGAAACGAAGGAAAACAAACGCATCCATTTTATAGCATTGTTATGTATGGCCCAGGAAGGGCCTTTGCTAGGACTGGGGACCCAGGTCAGAATGTTCAGCATGTTCAAGGATGACCCATCCCAGCACTGCAAAGGACCTTTCCAAAATAGACTTTCAAACATTATACACACTGAAGTTAGTTTTACTTTGTGGTCACTTCAAAACCTGCTTGTTGCTAGACATGCTGGTGAACACCTTTCATCCCAGCACGCAGTGGGCAGAGGTAGGCGGTTCTCTGAGTTTGGGGCCAGCCTAGTCTACACAGTGAATTCCAGAACAGCCAGAGTTATGTAGAGACACCCACCCTATATCAAAGTGAATAACTACTAAAACCAAGAGCCTTACCCTCATCCTCTTCCTCGTCCTCCTCCGAGTCTGGTGCTTCGTTGTCTTCCTGGTCAAATCCATCCAGGTATGTGATTTGTTGCAGCAGTTCAAAAATACTTTCTCTGTAATCTTCCAGGTTTGTGATCTCACAGTTAAACAAGTCAAGACTTTTCAAATTTTTAAGATTTTGCTGAAAAAGTAAAGTTAAAGGTTATAATCAAGATTTTAAACACTGTGTTCTTCAGTTTTAATGAAAGATCTGAAAAACATGCACTTGAAGTTAAAGAACAACTTTTTGCACTTTTAGGGTTTGTAAGGTCACTCCCCCAAGCATAGGCAACTTTGGTTTGTCACTGCTGTGTCCCCAGCATGTGTCTCACGGCTTAGTTTCTTGCAGACAGTCCCGGCATTTTTGCTAATAGACTCTGGGTACAAATAGGCAACAGCACCCCAAGTGTGACAGCGCACACCATCACCCAGCCAGGACAGCAGCATCCGCATGGGAGGCCAGCCTGGGCTACCAAGACTTAGTATCCTATCTTTTCCTTCTTTTTAAAGACAGGGTAAGGTCTCATTACATAGCCCAAGCTGGCCTTGAATTCTCAGTTGCTTTAGCCTCCCAAATGCTGAGATTACAGGCAGGTACCACCACACTAAGCCCAATCATTTTAAAAGTCCGAGGGCAAGGATTGGCCATGCCTGGCAATGTAAATTCAATCCCTGGGACCCAGAAAATCAACACACACACACACACACACACACACACACACACACACACATTAATCAAATAAAATGTAAACCTGAGTATCCATTTTCAGTTTTATATCATTTATCTTTTCCTTCCTATTGGAAAATAAGGAGAAACACTACCTCAAAATGTAGGGAAAAAAAAAAAAAAGTGTTCAAAAAAATACTGAAGCCGGGCGGTGGTGGCGCACGCCTTAAGTCCCAGCACTTGGGAGGCAGAGGCAGGTGGATTTCTGAGTTCGAGGCCAGCCTGGTCTACAAAGTGAGTTCCAGGACAGCCAGGACAGAGAAACCCTGTCTCAAAAAACAACAACAACAACAAAATACTGAAAACTTAAAAACCAGAGTAAAGGCCTTTAGAAAATAAAAACTAATCATTAAATACATTTGTCACTGATTCATGCATGTGCCATAAGCACACACGTGTGGCAGAGAATAAATTTAAGTAGTGGGTTCTCTCCATGTACCATGTGGGTTCCGGGAATCAAGCCTGGTGGTCAAGTGCCTTTTTTGTTTTGTTTGTCTGTTTGTTGTTTTTTGAGACAGGATTTCTCTGTGCAGCCCTGGCTGTCCTGGAACTCTCTGTAGACTAGGCTGGCCTCGAACTCAGAAATCCACCTGCTTCTGCCTCCCAAGCACTGGGATTATAGGCGTGCACCACCTCTGCCCAGCCGGTCAAGTGCCTTTTGAAATGAGTTGGTTTGAGGCCTTTGTTTGAGACAGGTCTCTCTACATAACCCTGGCTGTCCTAAACCTCACTATGTAAGACCAAGTTGACCTCAAACTCACAGAAATCCACCTGCCTCTACCTCCCAAGAGCTGTGATTAAAGGTGTGCACCATCAGGCCTGGCTCAAGGCTGTAATTTTAAGAAAGGGTCTCGACTCTACAACCCAGGTATCAACTTGGGGTCATCCTTCCTCTGCCTCAGGGCTGAATGCCAAGCACAGCTGGACATTTTAGTTAAAGAAACATAGCTATCTGGACCACAAGAGATAGTTCAGAAAATCCCAGACTTAGTAAGACTATGAACAAACTTCAGATCAAATCAAGCCCAGTGACAAAACCCTCCACTTACCAGCGCTTCTACTGTGCTGAGATCTTTAATTTTGTTTCCACTCAGATTGAGATAGGTAAGATTTGGACATTTCTCTGCCAGGACTTCCAAGCCTCCAGAAATTATATTGTCACTAAGTTCCAACTACATATTCAACATGGAGAGAAAAACAAAGACTGATGAAGCCAGAGGACCTTTAAAAGCACATCACCTGAAAAAAACACTCCATATTCTCTCTGGCTTCACCAATTCCCATCTATCTGCAAACAGATTAGAACCCTGCAAAGTGGCTTATCTGTGGCATGACTCTAATTGTGTTCCTTTGGATTTTCTGATGGTGGCAGTGGTACATATTAAATCCAATTTCTAGATATTACTGAAACTAATTCCAAAATCCTACAATTTCCTTTTTTTTGATTTTTGTTTGTTTGTTTGTTTGTTTCCTTTTCTTTGAAACAGGATCTCTTTGTAGCCCTGGCCATCCTGGAACTCCATCTGTAAAACAGGCTGGCCTCAAACTCAAGAGACCCGCCTGCCTCTGCTTCCCAAATGTGTGAGCCACCACCCAGTAAATAATTATTTACTTATTTTTACTTTATGTGCACCGGTGTTTTGCCTGTATGTCCTTGTGAGGTGCTGGATTCCCTGGAACTGGAGTCACAGAGTTCCGACTAGGAATTATATGCTAGGAAATGAACCCGGGTCCTGTAGAAGAGCAGCCACTAAGCCATCGCTCCACCTCCTTCCCCCACCCCCTTTTCTTACCTCTAGAAAGTTGAAGATTTCTAACAGGCAGGTGAAATGGCCTTAACCAAGAACTCAATAAGCCTTGCCATGAAAACCACCATGTCCTCACAACTAAGCCCAACTCACCTTCCGAAGTTTATTTAAGCTGGGAAGCCGGGCCAAGGAACTTAATTCCACGTTGGCCATGCTAAGAAACTCCAGTTCTTTAAAGGTGTCATTCAGGCCTTCGATTTCCCCATTGACACACAAGCAATTATCAAGGACTAACTCTGTCACCTGTTAGAAGAAACATAACAATAATTAGTTTGCATAACAACAGACCCTTCCCCATCTGAGCATTCTAAACATATCAGTATCAAAAATACCAATCCCAGCCAGGGGTGGTGGCCTTTAATCTCGGTGAGTTCCAGGACAACCTGGTCTATGTAGTAAGTTGCAGGACAGCCAAAGCTACAGAACACAGACCCTGTCTCAAAACAAATGAAAGCAAAAACAAAAATGCCAATCCCGGACACTGGGTGCGGCATATGAGGCTGTAATCCCAGCTACTTAGGAATGATGGGGGAGGGGTCACTTGCACCATAGAGTCTGTGGCAGACTGGGCATGGAGTTAAGGAGGCTGTAATCCCAAATACTTGGGAGTGAAGGGTCACTTGAGCCATGCAGTCTCAAACTGCCTGAAAAACACAGCAAGGTCAACCTCGAAACAACAGTAAGTCCTTACACAGATCCTTCTCATGCCTCTTCACCCACACTCCGGTGAGAGTCTAACGTAACTCACTGAGTTATTAGGGAAAGAGAGAGAGAGAGAAAGAGAGAGAGTTGGAGGCATTCTGGAGATTAGCTGGGAAAGAGGATCAGCAGGGGGAAGGGAGCAAGGGAGGGGACAGAGGAATCACAGTAATCACAACATACTATACACATGTATGAAATGTATGAAACACACTATATATAATTAACATTTACAATGAAACTCGATGTGTGGTGGGCTGGAAAGATGCCTCAGCAGTTAAGAGCACTGGCTGCTCTTCCAGGACTTGGGTTAAATTCCCAACACCCACAAGCTCACACCTTGTAACCAGTTCCAAAGGGCTTCTGACACCCTCGCACAGACATACATGCAGGCAAACACCAATAACATAAAATGAAACCACACATAATATATATCTAACATATATAAACACATATAAAAACAAAATTAAAAGTATATATTTTTAAAAAACCCAGCTTGATGTGATTCAGCTATCCCTGTAACCCATCCTTTCCATCTGACCTTGGACTAACAAGTCCAATACCTGCTTCAAATCATTGAGGTAGAAAAACCAACAGTGAAAAAGGTCCTACTGAAACATGTGTGGACTCTGAGCAGGAGCCGCACTATCCTGGCCTACACTTCCCCAGGGAGAAGACACCTGGGCTGCTGGGGAAAGGCTCAAAGCTACAAGGGGGAGCTTGAAGCTCATCACTTTTTCTGTTTAAGCCTCTGTATGTTAGGCTGATAAATGCCAGTAGAATTCCAACCTTGTTAACCTTCAGAAATTAATATTAGAAAGCTTCTAAGACAGCCCACCTTTGGGGTGCCAGCTGGAGACAAACAATATCACACAAAACAATATTCAAAATGTTATTTCTCCCTCTGATGCTCAAGCAGCCACATGGACTGTCCCACGCTCGAGGGAGAGGGGAACTGGATTTCTTCTCTTTTCTTAATGTATATGGCTGACTGCATGTATGTCTGTACATACTGGGCATGCAGTACCCATGGAAGCCAGAAGATGGGTACTGGATGACTGGAACTGGAGTTATGGACAGTAGTGAGCTGTCATGTGGGTTCCGAGGACAGCCGGTGTTTGTAACCCCTGAGCTATCTCTCCAGCTCAGAAGGAATTTCTTATTATCTCTGTGCTGTAAGTTTATTTTTTTACTTTATGTGTATCCATCTTTCCTCATATTTACCTCATATGTGCCCTGTTGCCTTCAGAGGCCAGAAGAGGAATCGAACCCCTGGCAGTTGTAAGCCACCATGTGGATGCTGGCACTTAACCACCAAACCACAGATCTGAGATGTAGGAACAAAACTTACCCGGTGCACCTGAATAGATATAATCACAAAGGCAAAGCCTGGTTCTCTATCCCCGGAGCAAAAATGTCTAAAGGCTAAAACTCAGCATCTTCTTTACTTGAGTGTAACTTTGGCATTATTTAAATAAGCAGAAGAAATGGTACAAGGACATCTCTGGGATATCCTTAGGGAAACCTAGGTATACAAAATGACCTGCATTAGGTCACACCATTAGTGCCAGGTAGGGACGTTTTGATTCTTAAATCTGTTTTGCTTTTTGTTTGTTTTGTTTGGTTTGGTCTTTATGTAGCCCTGGCTGTCCAGTAACTCGCTCTGTAGATGAGCATGGCCTCTAAATCACAAAGATCCATCCGCCTGCCTCTGCCTCCGGAGTGCTGGGGTTAAAGGCTAGTGGGGCACTACCCCCCGGCTTGTTCATTTGTTTTTGATATAGCTGTAGTCTCACTATTTAGTCCAGGCTAGCCTCAAACTCAAAAAGATCCGCTTGCCTCTGCCTCTGGAGTGCCAGGATTAAAGGCTACCACACCAAACCTTTGGATTCTAGTCTTAGCCAGGAACCAAGAACTCAGCAAGAATTTTGTAGCTCTAGTGTCAGAATCCCAGCTCTTCAATTTCACTGCCTTCACTCCTATTTGCTAATCTGGATTCTAGAACAATACAACCCAACTTACACGTTTTCTCAGAGAAAGCAAATGAGCGGGAGTGCCTTATAAACTTTCTATATAAACTTGGCTGTTACCACACCACACCAAAGGAAGGAGACTGCAAAAAGGCATGCGGAGCAATCCTCTAAATTGAAGGTGAAAGAATGGGGTGGAGGGAACGACCCATTTTTGCGCCACAAGGCTTCTGAGAAACCGTTTTGATTTGTTTTTGCCTTGTTTGACAGAGTTCCACTTGCAAACCATCGACCTACCTTGGCCTCCCTCCCAAGGGCTGGGAATTTCTTGATCTGAGAGGTACAGATTTACAGATATATAGAATTACAGATATCAGTCACCACGTCCTGCTGACACGCTTTCAACTTTCTGAGTTTTTTTCTAGAATCTTCTAAGAAGCTCTAGTAAACTTCCAGTCCTCCCAGAGATAACCCTCACCGCAACAATGTTTCCACCACCTCACTCTCGCCTCAAGTCACAGAAACCCGCACACCAACCACTAAAATCAACAGGGCTCTGGGACCGGTGGCTCTGCATGACAACCCTGAAGGCCCGGCAGATGCCCGCCTTTGCGCGGGCGTCAAGGGACCACCGAGGCGCGGACCCCTTGTCCCTCGACTTCACGCCGCAGCCGCGAACCAGCAAGCCTGGTCCCCCCGCCCGCCGCGGCCAACCTCCAGACCCGCGGACCTGGCTTGAGCCGCTAGGGAATCCGACGGCGGGGAGCTCGGGGGCGACGCCTCCCGGGGCCCCTTCAAGCCTTGGGACTCTTCCCTAGGACCGCACGGAGCGCAGCGAGGCTCACACGAGCCTCCCGCTGGCGGACAAGTCCGCGCGCCACCCGGATCGCCGCCCGCGCCGTCGGGTCCCGGGATTCCGCCGCGTCCCCGGGCTCGGCGCGCGCTGCCCGCGAGTGGGCAGGATCGGAGGAAGCGCGGGGCGCAGATCGGCCTGAGCCCCAAGCCCGGGACCCGCGGAGTGGCGGCGCCGCGGGAAAGTTACACCAACTTCGCAGGTGGCGAGGGCCCGGGGGTCGCGCCCACGCCGCCCGCCCCCGCGAGGCCGGGCCGCCAGTCTGGGAGGACGCCATGGGGCTGAGCCCCCGCGCGCTCACGAAAATGCCCCTTAGAAACTTAAGCCCTTCGCCATTTTAAGCACATAGAGCCTGGTGATTTAAAACTTAAAATAAACACCCCGCCCCCACCCCCAAGTGGGGGCGCGCTCCCCAGCCCGCCCTGCGCACCCACCCGGACCCCCGAAGCCCACCCCTCACGATCCAGGGCGGGAGGGGAAGATGGGGGCTGAGTCATCTCACCTCCTCCGGGGCTCTGTTCTTCAACTCCATGTTAATCTTCTTCTTCATCTCCATGTCCTCCTCCTTTCCCCTCGCCTGCCCTCCCCGCTACCCCCAACCCTAAAAAAGAAAAACCTCTAAAGGTCTGGAGATGAATGAAAAGAGACGCAAAGACGAACGCCCACTACCACACGGGTGTGGGGAGAGAAAGAAAAGAATAGCGAATGGAGTCCGACGACTTGGGACTAACTCGGCTGCCCCCACCTCCTCGTCCACACACCCGCGCGCGCACACTCGGGCACGCACACACTTTCACACAGAGAGCGAGAGGAGAGAGAGAGGGAGAGGGAGAGACACACACGCGCGCGCGCCCGCAGTTCCTTCCCCTTCAATGGCTGCTGCGAGACTGAGCCTCCATGACACGGCACCGCCAACCCCCCCAGCCTACGCTCCACCCACCTCCCAACGGGATTGGTCGAGTCCTTAGCGTCACACGACTCCATTGGGCTAGAGGTTTGTCCATTTGTCTTTAGCGGGGACCTGGACCAGAAACTCAGTGTCTATTGGCTCCAACCAAGCGCGCAGTTAATTCCGATAGGTCCCGGAGGATGTACGTCCCGGAGAAATGATTTTGAATCCCGGTCGCCCCTCCTTTTCTTTGTGTGGTTGGCGCGCTTTCCCCTCGGTAGTAGGACGGTTTGTGTGTCTGTTGGGTTTGTTTTTGTTTGTTTGGGGTTTTTCTGGCTTCAGGGTTAAAAGGAAGGGAGAAGGCGTCGTTGGCGTCTCCGGGTTGTAAGTGGGTCATGCAGCCCGCTGCACTCAGAGGTTTCGGTGGTCTTAGAGCCCAAGCCCTCTGCTCTGCGGCTAAGGTGCAAGCGAGGGCGCAAGCACGAGCAGTAGCGAGTCGGTGACACCTCCCCGTCTCGAACTGCTTGTAGAACGAGAGCGTGATAAAGAAGGTATTTTAACTTCCACCATAAAAGGCGGAACGACTCTGAAAGCAGTTGAGTTTAGCACGTTGAGTCAGAAGCCTTTAAATAAAACTGTCCAGGAGGAGTTGATACTGAGGTCATTTGTCACTGCTAAAAAGTTGGAATATTACAGCTGGGCGTGGTGTGCACGCCTTTAGTCCCAGCACTCAGGAGGTAGAGGCAGACAAATCTCTGAATTGGAGGCCAGCCTCGTCTATAGAGCGAGTTCCAGGACTACACTGAAAAGAAAAACAAAACAAAACCTGTCTCCAAAAGACAAAACAAAAAAGTTGTCACTCTAGAGGAAAAACAACACAGGCCTAATTATCAAAAACTGCACAGCAAGGCTTTTCCTACAGGAATCTACTTTTTAAAAAAAATGTTCTTTTAAGTGTGAGGGGATGGATAGGCAATGGCCTCTAGCAGAGGACCCTGGTTCGATTTCGAGCACCCATGTGGTGGTTCATAATCAGTAACTACAATTCCAGGGAATTCAGAAGCATCTTCTGGACTCCACAGGCTACAGGCACAGATGTGCCGCATGTACACATTTGCAGACAAAACACACAAATACATAAAAACAAAATAAGTAAATTTAAAACAAAAACTTTTTTTTCTGTTTAATGTTACTGTAAGATCCAGCATAATATTACATTCCTTTAGTCATAGTCCTCAGAAGGGAGAGAGAGGGGCAGATCCACGGTCATCTACTTAGTAAATCCAAAGCCAGCCTCTGTCTCAAAATAACAACAGCAACAACAAAATATCTATGTAATTATTTCTTTTAGATTCCTTTTTCTCTGCTTCCTGATTGACATATGACCAGCTCCTTGCAATTCCTTCTGTGATAGACTATACCAAGATCTCTGAACTAAAACAAGCCCTTTCTCCCTTCATCTTTTTTTGGTGGGGTATGAGTAGAAAACAGGGTATCTTCATGTAGCCCTTGCTGTCCTGGAACTCACTCTGTAGACCAGGCTGGCCTCGAACTTAGAGATCCGCCTACCTCTGCCTCCCAAGTGCTGGGATTAAAGGTGTGTGCCACAGGGCTGGAGAGATGGTGCAGTGGTTGAGTTATGATACATGTACTTGTTCATTCAGAAGACCCCAATGGTACGTCACAACCATCCCTAACTTCAGTTCCAGGGGATTCAACATCTCTAGCCTCCAGGACACAGCCTGCATGTGGGGCACAGCCACACATGCACACAAAACACCCACACAAAAAATAATTTAAAAAAGAGGAGAGAGTATACCACCGTCACCTAGCTTGGTTGTTTTGTTGTTTTTGTTTTTGGTTTTTTGTTTTGTTATGTTTTGTTAGTGGTTGGGTAATTCGAGACAGTTTCTCCTGTGTAGCCCTGAATGTCCTGGAACTTATTCCTGTAGACCAGGGTGGCCTAGAACTCACAAAGATCCAGTTGCCTCTGGGATTAGAGATGCACACCACCTCCACCTGGCTATTTTTTATTTTAAAGCTCATTTTTTAGTTCTGCTTATATTCTGCCATATTCGTTTATACTATTGCTAGGATAATTACCCAAAGAAGTTCCAGACGATTTGAGGAAGTGAGAGGATTAGCACACATCCCCTCCACCCCCCATTTATCAGTGTCTCAGGCTAGAGACCTTTGCATTTCCAACAGACTCTTCGCCCCACCCACCCTTACCCTACCCAGGCACAGGAGCAAATAGGCTTATATTTCATAACAAGTAGCATAAGCAATAAAGTGGCACCTCAGCTGCGCACCCAAAGAATTAGCTAGCTTTTTTTTTGCTTTAAGGCTAACAATGCTAAAGGAAGCCAGGACATGAAAACAGCCAAAACAGATGGGGGAGGGGGACAAGGTGCGCACTCCTTTAGTACCAGCACTTGGGAGGCAGAGGCAGGAAAATCTCTGAGTTTAAGGCCAGCCTGGTCTACAGAGTGAGTTCCAGGACGGCCAGAGCTACACAGATAAACCCTGTCTGGAAAAAACAAAAACAAAACAAGATGGAGAAGAAAGAACCTGTCAAAAAAACTAAACAAGGAAAAACACAAATGTCCAGAAGAGCTGGGCACAGGTTGGGTGGGGGTCTGGGTAGGGAGATGATAAAAAAGAAAGGATACATTTTAGGACCAGCTGAGAATATATCCTGAATTCTGATCCCACCTAGAAGCTGATAGCTGACTGAGGGAAAAGCGTCCTAAGAGGATGTGCATAGTAACAGAAAGAAGAGAACATGACTGAGCAGGGAGAGAGGAAGGAATGGAAAGAATATATAAGAGCCAAACCAAAGATAGAAGAGGAGGCAGAGGCAAGTGGATCTCTGTGAGTCTGAGGCCAATCTGATCTACATATGGAGCTCCAGGCCAGCCAAGGTACCGACCCTATCTCAAAAAAAAAAAAAAAAAAAAAAGAGAGAGAGAGAGAGAGAAACAATAAATAAATAAAGGATCAGCAACCACCTGGTGGCTCACAACCATCTGGAATGAGATATGATGCCCTCTTCTGGAGTGCCTGAAGACAGCTACAGTGTAGTAACATATAATAAATAAATAAAATCTTTTAAAAAAAAAAGAAAGAAAGAAAGAAAGAGAACATGTCTTTAACATTCAAAACCTAAGCTTATCTTCAGCCACTGGCTGTCTTACTTGCCTTTGGATCAAGATGTAAACTTATTGCTACTTCTCCATCCCCATGCCTGCCAACCCGCTCACCTGCGGGGCCCCTCTGCCTGCTCGATGCCAACACTCTTCACCATGATGGGCATGGACTCACCCTCTGAAGCTGCAAGCAAGCTCCCAGTTAAATGTTTGCTTCTATGCATTGCCTTGGTCACAGTGTCTCTGAGCTTCAATCAAACAGTGATTGAGACATCCCTCACCAGGCTCACTCTCCAGCCTCTGCCCTGCTCTGTCCCTTACACCTACACGGACTGCACTGCAGCTCACCAGCATTGGTCCTGGGGAAATCAAACTTAGGGGAGTAGGGTCAGGACGCTTATGTCCCTACCTTCCTCTCTTCCAGGATGTCTAAGTCCTTCTGCTGAAAGCCACAAATATGGCTTCTGCTGAAAGCCACAGGCTATGCACACCTCCCCCCAGACTCTTCATCAAGAATGAAGAACTTCTTTCCAGTTACTGGGGGTACAACTGGAAAATAATCCTAGCAGGCAACACCCCTGGAAGGGGAGATCCTTTGCTGAAGAAAAGTGCCTTGCTCAGGGTTATACCTCTTTCTGGACAAAGTCTCCATCAACACCAGTCTAGAAGACCTAGCCTGACATTTTCCACACATAAACTGAGTGTTACTTAAGCTTGAAAGCACTTTGTGGGGTTTCCAAGGCCTTGTAAGAAGGAACCAAACTGAAACTATTTTGAATTAAACTTCCATTTTGAATAGGTATCAACTAAAATTTAAGGTGTCAAGACTTCCCTGGGTGATTGACATCCTCCTCGGCAGATTGAGATGTGAATGCTCAGCAAGTCACCCCACCACAGCTGAACAGCGCAACCAATGGGAACAGGATAAATGTTCCACAAAGACATGCTCCTGAGAAAGTCCTCTATCCCTAAATCCCTGATTGGTGAGAAATTGTAACTGTAACCAGGCACCGATGCCTGTGGTTTTCAAGCTTGAAAGCTTTGTAACCTTCCAGCTGGCATTGGAACTGGTGTCTCCGTTCAGCTCCTGACTCTGAGCTGTGGCCCTGATCGATCAGTAGTGACGTGATTACAATCATTTTTGTCATCTGCATAAATACTTACAAGATGAATGATCTAGGATGCAGTCAGCTCCCAAGGCTGCTGCTGTCCCAGACTGGTCAGTTTCTTTTGCCTAATTCAATAAAGCTCTTGCTCTGTGTGAACTTTTGTACCTGCTTGGTTGTTTTGGATTTTCAGACTCTAATATTTAGGTCTGTGTTGTCATTCCTCCTCTGCTTAGATCTACTGTCTGTCTCCCGCCTTTCACAAATTGGTCTACATAGTAGAAAGAGAAAAATGACTACTTCAGGTTTTTCTCTAGCCACCAACACCAACTGTGGCACTCATATGTACATGTGTATAAATATATAAATAAATGTAATGATTTAAAGGTTTTTTTTAAATAAAGTAATAACCATGGGCTGTTCTTCTTAACTTTCCCTTTTCCAAACGAACAGCAGAGTTAGTAACATGCTCCTGTAATCACAGTACTTGAGAAGCAGAGGCAGAATTGCTGAGAGTTCAAGGCCAGCCTGAACTACCTAGCAAAACACACACAGCAAAACAAAAAGAAAAGAAAAAGGAAGACAAATTAATTTGTGGTCACTTGTGAAGTAAAATGAAACTAATGCTGAAGTGTTTTTTCTTCAGAGTTCAGAGTGGTTTGGAGCCCCCAAAATAGTTCTCAACAGTAATTCTGTAAAACCAGAAAACCAGGGTTGGTACTGGCCCCATTGGCTCAGGGGAAGTGACCAATTCCTAGAGAACACTAATGATTTATTTTTTAGACACTTTTTTTTTTAGTCTCTCATTACAGATGGTTGTGAGCCACCATGTGGTTGCTGAGATTTGAACTCATGACCTCCGGAAGAGCAGTTCTTAACTGCCGAGCCATCTCACCAGCCCTTTTTTAGACACTTTTAAATAACACTTTTTAACTTATTTTGTGGTGTGATCATGCCTGTGTGAAGGTCAGAGGACAGCCTACAGGGGTCTGTACTCTCCTTCTACTATACTGGTTCCTGGGATCAAACTCAGGCTGTCAGGTTTGGCAGCAAGCACCTTTGCTTGCTGAGCCATCTCGGCATCCTCTACCGTATTCTTATGCCAGCAGTGCACCAGATACAATGAACAGATATCTGCTCATCTAACCCCAGTAGGGAGATAGAACAATAATAATGTGGTATAGCTAGACATAGATTTATAGACTATCTAGAAACACAAAAAAACATGGTAAGTGAATTTTTGGTCTTTAAACCTCTATCTACTTTACCTGGCCTGTGCTAAAAGATAAGAACAAGTGTTGATGGGCTGGAGAGATGGCTCAGTGGTTAAGAGCACTCACTGGTTGTTCTTCCAGAGGTCCTGAGTTCAATTCCCAGCAACCACATGGTGGCTCACAACCATCCGTAATGAGATCTGATACCCTCTTCTGGTGCATCTGAAGACAGCTACAGTGTACTTAGATATAATAAATAAATCTTTTTTTTTTTTTTGGTTTTTCGAGACAGGGTTTCTCTGTATAGCCCTGGCTGTCCTGGAACTCACTCTGTAGAGCAGGCTGGCCTCGAACTCAGAAATCCTCCTGCTTCTGCCTCCCAAGTGCTGGGACTAAAGGCGTGCACCACCACCACCCAGCATAATAAATAAATCTTAAAAAAAAAAAAAACAAAACATGCGTTGATCCAGTCCCATAGAAACTCAACATACAAATCCAACATGCACAGTTATAAGATAGACACATTCAATGCAAGAAACCTAGTAGTGGAATCTGCTCTGCTCTTCTGTTACATAATAATATTTCCCTACTTAGTAATACAATTTATTTTTTGCCAAAGTTGTTATGATAATATTCCTCATCAACTTGGCTGAACCTCTGAGTGTGTTCATAAGGGTGTTTCCAGAGAGATTTAACTGAAGATGGAAAACTAGGCTGGTCTTGAACTCAGAGATCCACCTGTTCCTGCCTCCTGAATGATGGGATTAAAGGCATGTGCCACCACTGCCTGGCTAAATAAATATTTTTAAACCAAGGTCTTGAGGAATGACATTTAAGGGTGTCTTCTGGCTTCTATACACATGTGCACACATACATGGTTGCATTGCAACATGTACACAAACAAGAATGAGCAACTAAAGCTCTCATATACTGCTGGTAGGGATGACAAACCCTGTAGCCCCTATGAAAACGTTTGCCAGTTCCTTATATACGTAAGCATACATTTACCATATGATCCACAAAAAAGCGATATAAAGATGTGTTCACTGAAAGACTCATATGTCAATATTGAAAGTGGTCCTATCCTACAAAACTAGACACAACCCACATGTTCTCCAGCTTGCCAATGAATGAGCAGATGTGGTAAGTCTACACCCAGAGGAACTCAGAGATAAAGTGGAGCAAATTCTGGATACCCAACAACTCGAATGAATGCTAAGGGTAAGAAGCCACATCTAAAGGGATGTATATAATTTGATACATAAGATGTGCTGAGAAAGCCAAAATTATAGGGTCAGGAAACAGTAGTTACCAAAGGCTGAGTGTGGGAAGTGAAGTTAACTACAAAGGGGCACACGGGACTCATTGCGGGGGTGGTGGTGACGAAACTGTTCTGTATCTTGATTATGGGGTAGTTAACCAACGGATTTGTCAAAACTCAGGGAAATGTACGCTAAAAAGGGAGGTTTTACGCATAAAATTATACCTCCTTAAGCCTGAATTAAAATTTTTACAGTATAATATAAAAAGGGAAAACTGCACTACCCCCTTGAGAGTCTCTTCTGAGCAAACTGGACAAGTGTATAAATATATATAAGGAAGAATATCCTGATCGTTGTTAGTCATAGATAAAAACTGAAAATGACTTAGTCCAGATACAAAGGATTGGTGGAAAAGATCAAACTGGGGCTGGGAGTGTAGCTCAGAGGGAGTGTGTGTACTTAGTGCTCATAAGGACCTGGCATCCAAGACATAGCACCAAACATACACGAATGAATGAATGAATGAATGAATTACAAAATTACCTTTTTTCTTCCTCAGACTCTTACATACCAGGCAAGCACTCTACCACTGAACTCTATCCTCAAACCTACATTTGACTTTTGAAACAGGGTCGCACTAAGTTACTCTCTGTCTTAGGGTTTCTACTGCTGTGGCAAAACACCAGGACAAAAGAAAAGTTGGGGAGGAAAGGGTTTATTTGGCTCACCTATCCCACATTACAGTCCACTAAGGGAAGCCAAAGCAGGAACTCAGACTAAGCAGGAACCTAGAGGCAGGAGCTGATGCAGAGGCCATGGAGGAGTGTGCTTACTGGCTTGTTCCTCATGGCTTACTCAGCCTGCTTTCTTATAGACCCCAGGACCACCAGCCCAGAAATGGCAACACCAGCAATGGGCTAGGGCTCTCCCACATCAGTCAATAATTAAGAAAATGCCCTGCAGGCATACCCACATGCCTGGTCTTATGAGGGCATTTTTTTTTTAAGATTTATTACTTTTTTTTTATTTTTTATTTTTTGGTTTTTTGAGACAGGGTTTCTCTGTATAGCCTTGGCTGTCCTGGAACTCACTCTGTAGCCTGGTCTCTGTCCGAGACCAGGCTGGCCTCGAACTCAGAAATCCGTCTGCCTCTGCCTCATAAATGCTGCGATTAAAGGACTGTGCCACCACCGCCAGGCTGTTTATTTATTTTATGCATATGAGTACACTGTAGCTGTATAGATAGCTGTAAGCCTTCATCTGGTTGTTGGGAATTGACTTTCAGGACCTCTGCTTGCTTCGGTCAGCCCCAGCTAGCTCTGGTCGGCCCTGCTCGCCTCGGCCCAAAGATTTATTTATTATTATAAGTATACTGTAGCTGTCTTCAGACACACCAGAAGAGAGCGTCAGATCTCATTACGGGTGGTTGTGAGCCACCATGTGGTTGCTGGGATTTTGAACTCAGGACCTTCAAAAGAGCAGTCCGTGCTCTTACCTGCTGAGCCATCTTGCCAGCCCCTGAGGGCATTTTCTTAATTGAGGTTCCTTCCTCTCAGATAACTTCGGCTTGTGTCAGTTGAGATGGCATAAAACTGGTCTGCTCAGTTACCCAGGTAGGTGATGAACTTTCAATTCTCCCACCTTATCCACGCGGAGCAAGTGAGTCCAATCCTGCAACCTCAAGTCTGGCAAAATTACGCTATTTCAATACTGTGAAGTCACTAAACTATTGGCAGGGACTTACTATTTATTTATATAGAATAACGTTCACAGTTATGTATATGATATGGTCCCTTATATATAAAATCTACAATGGATACGAACACAAAACATATGAGTTTATATGTAGCATTGCAGAAAAAAAGTTCCTGAGACATCATAATGTGGCTGTGGATGTGTTACAATTGGTAGAGCACCTGTGTGGTCTGCAAAAAGCCCTGGATTTGATCCCCGGGAGTGCTTAAACTGGGTATGATGATACACACTGAAGTGAAGGCAGGAAGATCATAAATTAAAGGTCACCATCAATGGCATTGGATGGTGGCAGAAGCATCTGTCTCAGTACCTGGAAAGCAGAGGAAGATCCAGGGTTACATGCCAATCCGGGCTACATAGTGAGATTTTGTCTCAATTTATCAAATAAACAGGAGAATTTTGAATTTTGAGAGATGTTACCTTTACTTCTTTTATTTCTGTTATTGTCTCTTTTTTATTTTTATTTTTTAGATACTCTTACTAGATATCTCAGGCTGGCTTCTGCCACGCACACTCGTCTACTCCAGTCACATCCATAATATCGGGGATAAAATCCTGATAAAGGATA
>NW_022196898.1:43612637-43638864 GCF_008632895.1 Mastomys coucha | reverse complement strand
CGTGCACACCTGGCCAGAACCCCTCGTCCCGCGGAACAAGGGACCCCGTAAGAAATCCTGGTCCGCGGCAGGCTTCCAACTGATGATCTTGCCACAACTTCCCAAGTGCTGGGAACACAGACTGGTACCACACAATACCTGACTTTTCAATGTTGTAGTCTTCAAGTCTTCCTAGTTGGGTATGGTGATTTGACTAGGCTTGGCCCAGGGAGTGGCATTATTTGGAGGTGTGGCCTCTTTGGAGTAGGTGTGGTCTTGTGACATAGGTATGTCACTGTGGGCATAGGCTTTACGATCCTCGTCCTAGCTGCCAGTCTTCTCCCAGTTCCCTTCTGAACAAGAGGTGGAACTCCAAGCTTCTCCAGCCCCACGTCTGCCTGGACGCTGCCGTACTCCTACCTTGATGTTAATGGACTGAACCTCTCTGAACCTGTAAGCCAGTCCCAAATAAATGTAGTTCTTTATAGAGTTGCCTTGGTCATGGTGTCTGTTCACAGCAGTAAAACTCTAACTAAGGCATCTGGTGTTGCTTGATGTTTTCATTTCCTTTTTTAAAGAATTTACTTAATTATTTGTGTCTGTGTGGGTCTGTGTGTGTTCATAACGTGTGTAATGTGTGTGAGACATGTGTGGTGTGTGTGACCTGAATGGCATGTGTGTGATGTGTGTGTGTTGGGGGGAGAGGTCTGTAGAGGCCAGAAGAAGACATCAGAGCCCCCGGTGCTGAAGCTAAGACAGCTGTGATCCTCCTGACATGGAGGAACTGAACTCTCATTCTCCGTAAGACTAAAAAAAATATGCTCTTATCCACTGAGTTATCTCTCTAGTCCCTTTACTGAACGTTTTAAATAATTTTAATTATTAAAAGTATTTAGGCTGTCTTAAAAAAAAGTATTTGGGGCTGGCAAGATGGCTCAGCACTGACTGCTCTTCCAAAGGTCCTGAGTTCAAATCCCAGCAACCACATGGGGGCTCATGACCACCCATAATGAGATCTGAAGCCCTCTTCTGGTGTGTCTGAAGACAGCGACAGTGTACTTATAATCTTTGGGCCTGACTGAGCGAGCCAGGTCTACCGGAGCGAGTGGGGTTGACCAGGTCCAACCAGCGTAAGCAGAGGTCCTAAAAGTCAATTCCCAAAAATCAGATGAAGGCTCACAACTATCTGTACAGCTACAGTGTGTACTCATATACATAAAACAAATAAATAAATCTTGAAAGAAAGAGAGAGAGAGAGAGAGAGAGAGAGAGAGAGAATGAATACATATTCAATGGCAAAATACCTGGAGACTCTGGGTTCTAGCTGCCAGGCTGCCTGTTGGCATCAGGGGTAAATTGTTCTTAAACTTTACCAGTTATAAGCTTAAGTCTTGAATCTGGAAATTTTACTAGCAATACTGGATGGCGAGTTATGAATCTGTCTTCTCCGTATACCTGTGTCAGTAAAGAGAGTTATTGGTCTCCCTCCCTTTAAATAATTCTGTTCACTTTCCATTTCTTTGTACCATCATCAGCTAAGGTCATGGGAAAGGAAAGAGCCCATGGAGGCACATTTAACAAGAAAGCATGCAGACTCGCTTCACGAGTGTCGAAATCCTACGCAGTCTTTCCCTATCAGCCGAGCAAATGTCTTCATCACCACCCCAATTACGATCAGATGCCACCAGACTAGGTAGATAAAAGCTAGCTTTCTTACCTGCTTTCTAGTGTCGTGATTCCAGTTTGCCCAAAAGGTCATTTGTATGTTAACCACTGCATATAACCAACCTTTATCTGGCATCATAATTGCAGCCCAGTTATGATTCACACACTTTGAAACTGGGGGCAGGGGCATACCAAGCATGGCTTCACTTTGTCTTAGTAACTAAAGGGATCTTGGTTATGAAAATAACTTATATAATACATTACAAGGTCCGGGTTATACACCCTGTGATGGGGTCCACGTCTTCTCAGCACTTTGAGCCCTTGCTTGTCTGGTTCTTCCTTTGGTGAGCATAGCCAGGAGGGAAAAGGGCATGGGTCCTCACTGCCCTCTGCTCTCATCCCTCCCTCTGCACACGGGGTATCTAGTTAACTTCCACTCTCTTTAGAGCCTCATTTATTAAACATGGTTAAATTCCTTTAGTCAATGGGCTCTTGAGGGCCGCAGTAGTCACGCTTGAGACAGACATGCAGAAAGCAGCTGTAACAGCAATTTCCTCCCGATAGTCACAGTGACCCATCCTGATAGGCTCCCTAGAGACATTTCACCATCACAACTGCTCTGAATTTTTTTTACCCTATCTTTTTCTTTTTTTTTTTTAAAGATTTATTTATTATCATACATAAGTACACTGTAGCTGTCTTCAGACACACCAGAAGAGGGCGTCAGATCTCATTACAGATGGTTGTGAGCCACCATGTGGTTTCTGGGATTTGAACTCAGGACCTTTGGAAGAGCAGTCAATGCTCTTACCCGTTAAGCCATCTCTCCAACCCTACCCTATCTTTTTCTTTGTTCCCCAGCAATACTCTAATAAAATTATGAAGGACAGCCCCCACCTCTGAAAAAAATCTGGGGTGAGTCCTGTTTATTCTCCACAGGACCAACCTCTATTTGTAGCTCAGGTTTTGTTTGTTTTTTAATCATTTCATTCGTTTACATCTCAAATGATATCTCACGTCCCGGTTGCCCCTCCACCAACTCCCCACCGCACATCTGCCCTCCCCCCATAGCTTAGGTTTTTATATAAAGTTCCATTCCTGTGGACTGGACTAGGACTGGCTTGTGATGAAATTTTTTCATAAATATTCTGTACCATGTTGTTAACATGAGCCGTGCTTTGTGACATGGATTGTAATGGATTCTAACTGGCCTATGAGGTCTTACTTTTTTAAGATGTATTTTATTTTTAATTATGTCTGGGGCGGGGGGAGGAGAGGTGAGTGCAGTTCTCAAGGCATCAGACCTGGGTGCTGAGAACTGAACTTGAGCCCTCTGCAAGAGCAGGATATGTGCTTAACCAATGAACCATCTGAATAAGCTTTCTCTTCTCTTCTCTTCTCTTCTCTTCTCTTCTCTTCTCTTCTCTTCTCTTCTCTTCTCTTTGTTCTTTTGAGACAGAGTCTCTCTAGTCTCTGTACCCTTGGCTGTCTTGGAGCTCCCATTACGACCAGATCTCCAACTTAGAGATCTTCTTGCAGCCTAGGTACTGGGATTAAAGGCATATGCCACCATTCCTGGACACTGAGGGTTTTTTTATTGTTGTTGTTGGTGGTGGTGTTTGCTTGTTTGTTTGTTTTGAATTACATTACTTTAGGGACATTCTAGTAGAAACACTACTGTTTGAACATTGTAGAGGGTACACAAAATTTTGAAAAACAAATCTCATTGCTAATTAGCCCATTTCTTCCTCTGTACCTTGTCATAACTCAGCTGGTTTAGTACACATCTTTAAAACTGTGTTGATGTGTCTGTGTGTGTCCATCTATGACCACATGCATGTGTGAGCAGCTGCCAGCAGAGGCTGAAGAAAGGCTCAGGTCCCCTGACACTGGAGTGGCAGGCGAACAGCCTGACATGGCTGCTGAGAACTGAACTCTGCTCCTCCAGAAGAGCAGCAAGTGCTCTTAACTCCTGAGCCATCTCTCCAGCCCCTCATGTAATACACATTTCCAAAAGGCCATAATTAGCTGGGCGTGGGGGTGCATGCCTTTAATCACAGCGCTTGGATCTCTGTGAATTCCAGGCCAGCCTGGTCTACATAGTGAGTTCCGGGCCAGGGCTCTATGGTGAGACCTCATCTTTAAAACAAAGGAGCTGCTTACAGACAGAGGAGATAGACTTTATTCCAACCAAGCTTTTATAACATTATTAATGATTAGTAAACAGTATTTTATAGTAAAAAATTATTTTTAAAATTTAAATAACTAGGGAAGAGGAAACTATTTTTTGCTGAGACCCCATGTTCCACACTTTTGTGGTGTCAAATCCAAGTAACTACATTTTCTTTCTTTTTTTTTTTTTCATATTTATTTATTGGGTGGTGGTGTGCATGTTTGTGTATGGAGTGTAATGTGCATGACTGTGTGTGTGAAGTGTCCAAAGTTTGTATCAGGTTGTCTTCCTTGATTGTTCCCAGCCACCAAACCTGTCTATATTTTACATGAGCTGTCGGGATCTGGATCTTACCTTCATGCTTACAAGACATGCACTCTCTCTGCTGAGTTATCTCCTTAGCACTCTTCCTCTTCTTCCTATTCTCCTTCTCCTTCTGTTTCTCTTTTTACTTCTTCCTCCTCTTCTTTCTTCTTCTTCTCTTAACTTTTTAAAAAAGATGTATTTATTATTATTTTAAATGAGTACACTGTAGCTGTCTTCAGACACACCAGAAGAGGGCATCGGATTTCATTACAGATGGTTGTGAGCCACCATGTGCTTGCAGGGACTTGAACTCAGGACCTTCGGAAGAGCAGCCGGTGCTCTTACCTGCTGAGCCATCTCACCAGCCCCTTCTCTTAACTTTTTATTGATTTTTCGTGAGTTTCACATCATGCACCCCAGTCCTGCTTATCTCCTGGTCCTCCAATATCCACCCTTCACCCTTCAAAACTCCTTCTCAAAATAAAAAACACAATTTTTTTAAAAAAAGCATTTAAAAAATCTTCCATTGAAGCTGTAGTGTGTCAGAGTGTGTCCCACAGTATATCTGCTTGTCCACATATCTTCTCTTGCAAATGTTCATAGTCTGGTTTGAGGCCTCTGGCTTCTGTGACACCATCAATTTTGGATCCACACCTGGACTCCTCCTGGTTATCTTGTCGTTGCCCTGTGTCATGGAGATCCTGCAGCTTTGGATCAGCAGGACCAGCCTTTCACAGATGGTATAGATGTTGGAGTAGGTCAACTCAGAGCCCTGGATCTGGGCCTGGGTGGCAGCTGAGCTAGTCAGCCTGTGGGATCTCCCTTGTCTGTTGTTCCAAAAGCAGGGGCCTGGGCTGCGTCCCCGGCCTCTCTCCCTCTCTCCCTCCCTGGAGGCAGAGGGCCTGCTGCTGTGGCCCGGGTCTCTCTCTCTCCCTCGGGGGGCTGACCTGTTTGCTGCACGGTGCCTTAATTAAAAAAGAGGCAATGTATGAATGAGTTATTTTATTTTATTTTTTAAAGATTTATTTATTCATATATGTAAGTGCACACTGCACCTGTCTTCAGACACTCCAGAAGAGGGAATCAGATCTTGTTTTTGGATAGTTGTGAGCCACCATGTGGTTGCTGGGATTTGAACTCAGGACTTTGGAAGGGCAGTCAGTGTTCTTAACCGCTGAGCCATCTCTCCAGCCCGAGTTATTTTATTGTAGGAAGGATAGAATATGCTGGTTAAGTAAGGAGAAGGAAAGGAGAGGAAGGAGAGAGAGGGAAAAAGGAAGGAGAGGGAGAAAGGCAGAGAAGAGAACAAAGAGCAGAGAGGAGAGAGAGAGAGCAAGAGAGTGAGAGGAAGTAAGAGAACAAGAGAGTGAGGAGGGGGCAAACCGCCCCTTTTATTGTATGGGGCGTGGCATGTCTGGCTTGTGATCAGATGACTGTGTGTAAGGTCCAGCTAGAATGCTGGGAGTTTGAGGCAGTGTCTGCCTGATAGAGCACACATCTCCTGCAGGGGCAGCTGTGAGGGGTCTGGGCTGAAATCTGAGCATCACCGAACGCCTACCGTCCCTTGTGAACAAATATACTTTGCTCAGTGGGTCTCTGGGGTTCCCAGGTGGCCACTTTACTGGACTCCGGCTGTCAGAACTGCCCACACTTGTCTGCACTACCAAGGTGATGAATCTGCCCCTGACTGATTCAAGAACACCACCACCAACAAAGTATGTCTTTGCTCATTGCCAGGGGGATCTTTTTTGTTCTTTTAAAAAGCCTTTATTCCAGTCACCGGAGAAGCAAAGAGGAAGAGCACAAGTTCAAGGCTAGCCTGGGTAATTTAGTGAGACTCTATCTCCTAATTAGAAGTCACACAAAAACTCAGCTAAAACTCAGTGTTTAAGCCCTCTTGACCATCACACACAAGGCCCCAGGTTCAATCCCCAGCTCAAAAAATAAAAAAATAAAAATGAACTGGGTGTCGGTGGCACCAGGCAGTCAGGAAGCAGAAGCAGATAGATTTCTGTGAGTTCAGGCCAGCTTGGTCTAGAGAGTGAGTTCCAGAAAGAACTCCAGAGATGATAGATAGATAGATAGATAGATAGATAGATAGATAGATAGATAGATAGATGCAATAATGAAATAAATAAGTAAAAATGAAAAAAGAATAAATTGATAAATTGGGTCGGGCATGCTGATACACAGCTATAGCCCCAGCACTCAGGAAGCATTGACAGAAGAGCATGGAGCTCAAGGCCAATCTGACCTACACAGTGAGACCCTCATCTGAGAAAGGGAGCCTAAATAAAAAAACAATAACGAAAAGTAAAAATAAAGATGGCATTGGTGTGTAGTGTGTGCTCGATGTTAGAACCAGCATGTCCAAGGTCATAAGTTCTGTTTCTAGCTCTGAGGCAGGAATGTAAGGTGAGGGGGCTGAGGTGGGCATGTGAGGTGAGGGGCCGAAGTGGGCATGTGAGGGAAGGGCTGAGGTGGGCATGTGAGGTGAGGAGGAGAGAAACAAGGAGTGGAAAGTCAACCTTCCCAATATTCTTCCGTTCAGCACTCAATAAAAGTTGTAGCTAGATGAGTGAAAGAAGTAACAATTATGTGGAATGACAGAACTCCAAGAGGGTAGGAATAACTATACTCTTGTTGCAGATGTTACCTTATGTTTTTAAGAAAACATTTTCAATCTGATCCGAGAGTAGACTTCTAGTGTAGGAAGGACTTTGTGTGTGCTGATAAGCTCACACAAGGTTTTGCTGTGGCATTCTCTGCCACTAGTCTCTGCAGATTCACATATAACAGTTCTTTCGAAAAGAAGGGTGTGGGGCTAGAGGGACTGCTCTCTCAAGAGAACGGGCTGCTTTTGCAGAGGACCTGGGTTTGGTTCCCAGCACCCACATGGTGGCTCACAACCATCTGTAACTCCAGTCCCAGGAGATCCTACATCCTCTTCTGGCCTCTGTGGGCATGCACACAGTGCACTTCCATATATGTGGGAAAAATGCTTACACATAAAATAAAAACAAATAAATCATCAGAAAAAGAAAGAAAGAGAAGAGGGAAAAGAAGAAGAGCTGTGAAAATCTTCCTCTTCCAAGGACATAGGTCAGGTCCAGCACCTAAATGGTGGCTCACAACCATCCATAACTACGATTCCAGGGAATCGGGGCTCTCTTCCGACTTCTGCAGGGAAAGGCACACACACTGCAAATACATACATGCTGAAAAAACATTCATGCTTTGAAAATAAAAGAAAAATTCTTGAAAAGAGAGAAAAGGAAAAGAGAAAGAGAAAGAGAGAAAGAGAGAGAGAGAGAGAGAGAGAGAGAGAGAGAGAGAGAGAGAGAGAGAGAGAGAGAGAGAGAGAGATACTGGAGAGATGGCTCATTGGTTAAGGGCACTGACTGACCTGCCAGAGGTCCTGAGTTCAATTCCCAGCTACCACACGGTAGCTCACAATCATCTGTAATGGAATCTGGTGCCCTCTTCTGGTGTCTGAAGATAGCTACAGTGTACTTATATATAATAAATAAATAAATCTAAAAAAGAGAAAAGAAAAAACTGGTGATGATGTGGGCCTTTAATCCCAGCACTTGGGAGGCAAAGGCAGGTGAATCTCTATAAATTCAAGGCCAGCCTGGTCTAGTTAGTGATTTCCAGGACAGCCACAGCTTCCTACAGAGAGAGAAACTTTCTGTCTCAAAAAACTAAAAAAGAAAGAAAAGAAAAAGAAAAATCTTTTCTCAACAAGGATTGTTAGGGTTTTGCAACGGAGTATCTTGGAGGGTAGGGGCCAAGGTGTGTTGCATAGATCACACCATGAAACAGATCTTATGCAAGAGATTTATTGGGGGAGGGGTAAAAGTACCTCTCAGAGAGGAGACAGAGACAGAGAGACAGACCAGGAAAGCAAGAGAGCTCTATGGTGATAGGAGGGCAGCCTTGGGGCTACCTCCTACCTGATTCCTAACAAGTATGGTTGCACACATTGGTGACCCTGACGTTGTAGAGATGGAAGCAGAGGAGTGAGCAGTTAAAAGCCAGCCTTAATACATCACAACTTCTAGGCCAGTGGAGGTCTTGGGTCACTTTGAGCTGACTTTGGAGACCAATGGCAGACACACACACACAAGTATGATGGAGAGGCACAGCAGCAGGGCCTTTACTTCACACACCACAGATGAGGGGCTTTAGCTAATCTCTGTGGGGGGTCTCTGTAGGAATGCAGTCTGGGCCGCAGGCATCTGGAATGGAGCTGGCAGATGCTTCTGTAACACCATCACATCTGTACTCCCACGGAAAGAAAGCCATGCCATCCCTCTGAGCCATGGAAGGCTTTGCCACGCCCAGGGGTCTGAGGCACAGGGCTGTGCTCATGTCAACAATGCACACCCCCTCAGGACTCTGTCAGTTTTCTCGCTTCTGCTTGTGGTCACAGCATTCAGGTCAAGAACAGAAGATTACTTCAAGTTCCAGGCTAACCTGAGCTACCAGGCCAACCTGAGCTACTGAGTGAGACACTTGTCTCAAGATAATAATAATAATAATAATAATAATAATAATAATAATAATAATAATAATAATAATAATAATAGGCTAGAGAAATGCTTAGTGGTTAAGAGCTCCTGCAGAAGACCAAGCATCTATGTGATGGCTCACAATCATCTCTAACTCCAGTTCCAAAGGATCCAACACCTCTTCTGGCCTCCACAGACATTCTATCCACATGGTACACTCACATGCCTGCAGAGAGAATGCTTGTACACATAAAATAAAAAATAAAATAAAATTAATTAATTCATCTTTAAAATAATAAATATTTTATTTTATTTATTTATCTTTTTAAATATGGAACGCTTCATGAATTTGCATGTCATCCTTGCGCAGGGGCCATGCTAATCTTCTCTGTATCGCTCCAATTTTAGTATATGTGCTGCTGAAGCGAGCACTAAAATAATAAAAATTTTAAATAAAAATTTAAAACTTTCGCCGGGAGGTGGTAGCGCACGCCTTTAATCCCAGCACTTGGGAGGCAGAGGCAGGCGGATTTCTGAGTTCGAGGCTAGCGTGGTCTACAGAGTGAGTTCCAGGACAACCAGGGCTACTCAGAGAAAACCTGTCTCGAAAAACAAAAAAACAAAATGAACAAAAAAATTTAAAACTTTCAACAAGCCAGTTTACGTGCCTATAATCTTTAACTCAAGCAGGAGGATCAAAGAATGGAAGGTTAGCCTCAGCTACGAAGGGAGAGTGTATCTAGCCTGGGTTACTTGAGGAGGGGAAAGGAGAGGGAGAGGGAGCTTGATGACCTTTTCCCTTCCTCCTCCCACAGGACATACTTTGCTCCGGAATATCAGCGAGGATCCTCCAAGTCCCACCAACTACTCTTTGGTGTCCTTCCCAGAGAGAACTGTGCAGGCACTGCCCACCATGAAGTGGCTGTTGTTAAGTTACTATGGATACTCAGGGCTGCTTAAACCACAATGGTTGCACTGCTGGTAGGTAAAACAGATGTGGACATTCTCACCATCTAGTGTAGACACTGAATAAAATCTGCATCCTGGGAGATTTAGGAGTGCTTCAGGGCTGGGCAGTGGTGGTGCACGCCTTTAATCCCAGCACTTGGGAGGCAGAGGCAGGTGGAGTTGAGTTCGAGGCCAGCCTAGTCTACAGAGTGAGTTCCAGGACAAAAGAAGTGCTTTAGAGCAAAGGTCAAGTCTTATTCATGTTTTTAATTTCAAAGCCATGACTGTACCTGATACCTAGAAGGACTTCAAATATATTTGTGAAGGAATTGTTGTTAACCTCAGAGACTATGGTGACCACAGAGTGAACGGATGGTTTGAGGCAGCTGCTCTCAGGGGATGCCCTGCAGATGAACAGCATCTATCTAATTTCACCTAGGTATCTACTAGAGATGCAGACCTCTGGGGACAGTAAAATGGCTTAGTGGAAAAGGATGCTTGCCGCTAAGCCTAAAGCCCTGTGTTCAGTCCCCCACTTACATGAAGAAGAAGAGCACCAAGTCCCACAAGTTGTCCTTTGACACACACATATGCACACAAAAATAAGTAAATGTAAAAAAAATAAGTAACCCTCCAGACAAATGCCATGGCATGTGCATCCGCATACCCCCAATAAATAAGTGTAGAAAGTTGTGCAAACTTACAGCACTGTAATGGTAGGCCAGGCTTGTGGTGCTTCCCAGCGCTCCGGAGGCAGAAGCAGGCAGATCTCCATGAGTTTGAGACCAGCGTACTCTATAGAGTGGGTTCTAGGACAGTCAGAGCTATGCAGAGAGATCCTGTCTCAGAAAAGAACAAAGAACAAAACAAACAAACAAAACAACCGAACAACTCCCATAGCTGTGAAGAGACAGGTTAGAAATGGAGCAAGCTTTCCAGGTGACTCCTACACTCACCAGCGCTTGAGAACCAGTGGTGCAGGTCTTGGGTTCCGTTTCTGGTTTAGCCCAACAGCTTTCTCATCAACCACAGCTGAATTCCTAAATCCCTCAAAATTCATTCTCCACCAAGCATAACAAGGAGTTTGGATGGATGCCTAAGGGCCCGACTGGTCTAAAGGTCTATGAAAGACCAGAGGCATTATGAAAAGTGACTAACTGGTCCCCTGAGTAGATTCATTCATTTAACCCACACGTATTTACAAACCTACAAACCTAGCTGTGTTCTGTGCATGGAATCAATTCATAACAGAAAATTCCTTTTTAATTAAAAAACAACAGCAGTGTTTCTGGCGACAAAATTTACCTGCCCTTTGTCCACAAGATTCTCCTCCTGCATCTATTGAACTGGAAAGCTTTGAGGCTGACCCAGACGATCCTGATCACCTGTTCCTCTCAGTCCTCAGAGACTTTAATTTGTAAGCACCTTTGCGTTTGCTGAAGGGGCTTTGGGACCGAGGAGTCAGAAGACAAGCCTGTAATCCTAAATGTAATTGCCAATCACATTAGAATGCTTCTAGCTCTGTTATATCACCACAGCACAGCGTGTTATTTTTTCTTTTTGTTTGCTAGCTTCCTGTCTCTTGTTTTTTGTTATTAGCTTTTCTAGAAAATTTAATTCCATCTAATCTGTTCATTCATGGATTGTTGCTTTAACCTGATTCCCTCTTTTACTCAACTCCCTGCACCCCAGCACGCAGACTCAGGGACCTGAGTGGGTTTGCTACAGGAACATTCTAAAGGAGTGAGTTTAAATACCTAAGTTAAGAACTTTTAAGAAAGGATAAACAAAAAGTCGCCACACTGGAACACTTTGGTCTGACATTCACGTTTCACTGCTTTGCAAGGACAGGAGATGGCGCCAAGCCGCAGCGGAATGTCTTGGGTTTGGTGGTCTTTGGGCCAGGTGCAGGGCGAGAAGAGGAGCGAGAAGAGCCATAAGGAAATAAAAGAGTTTGAGAAGAAACTACTCGGAGGAGGTCTCAA
Organism: Mastomys coucha; assembly: GCF_008632895.1. NCBI lineage: Eukaryota > Metazoa > Chordata > Mammalia > Rodentia > Muridae > Mastomys > Mastomys coucha. The sequence goes on along the minus strand of NW_022196898.1, from coordinate 43,627,294 downwards.
CCAGTCACCTTTTCTTTTTTCTTCCCCTTTCCTTTCCCTTTTCACATAGCAGCCACTTTGCACCTACTCCAAATCAACACAGCTAGAAAGCAATGACTGAAGTGTTCACAGTATCCAAACAAAATCTCCTCCCCCCCGCCCGTATGTCTCTCTTTCATCTCTCTCTGTCTGTCTCTCTGTGTGTCTGTCTCTGTCTGTCTGTCTCTGTCTGTCTGTCTCTCTGTCTCTCTCTGTCTCTCTCTGTCTCTGTCTCTCTCTCCTCTCCTCCTCTCTCTCTCTCTCTCTCTCTCTCTCTCTCTCTCTCTCTCTCTCTCTCTCTCTCTCTCTCTCGTTTTGTTCTTTTGGAGGGAATCGGAATTCCCGGAGGGGCTGCTTGTTCCAGAGCCTAAGTGTTGACTTGGGACTAAAAGACTTTTTTTTAAAAAAGATATATATATTTTTAATGATTTTATTTTATGTGCATTGGCGATTTTGCCTGCATGTATGTCTGTGTGAGAATATCCGAACTGGAGTTACAGACAGTTGTGAGTTGCCATGTGTGTGCTGGGAATTGAACCTATTCCTTTGGAAAAGCAGAGAGAGCCCTTAACCCCCTTAATCACTGAGCCATCTCTCCACCACCAGGGTTAAGACTTCTTGGAAGCAATATTCAATAGTATAGGCAAAGTCCCCAAACCGTCACCACCAAGTGCTGTCCCGAAGGAATCCCAAGTTTTAAAAATTCGTAGAGAAGCCAGGAGGTGGCGCCAGGCGGGACGCACTTCCAGGGAGGCTAAATGTCGGTCGCAGATGCTCCAGGAGAGCTCTTGTCCTGACAGGGGTTATTCTATCCAAACCTCCTCTTTCCTACTTTGTGAAATATGTGTCAGTTCTCCTTCCTCCCCGCCCCACCCCCTTTTAACTTTCCGAATTTCAAAGAAACCTTAACTTGCATTTACATCTTTTATTCTTCCTAGATGGGATTGGATAGGGCTTTGGAAGAACTTTAAGACGGAAACTTTCTTAGGGGATGAAGTATTCGCAAAGCGATAAAAAAAATATATATATATATATTATTTTTTTTTCTAATTTAAAAAAAAAAATCCTTACTCTGAAGCTCAATCATGGGACAGAAAAGCGCTCTGAGCTCCTGTCTCCGCAGGAGTGATGACCCAGCACATGCATTATTCTGTTCATTTGGCTTTTATCCCGTGCCCTTGTTTGGCTTCTGCTCCTTTGTTTTGACTATTTATTGCTACTTGTTAGGAGTAAGGAGGGCAGAAAGACCTCATAGAGGTGTACGCATGCCCTGGACCAGTAAGTGAAGGTTATGGAGGAGAGATTTCACCATCTAGCTTGAAATTATCTGTGGTCTTCACACTCACTAATGAGAGACTTAGGATGTACATTCCGATCGGGATTTCTAGTCCCGTGGGGGAGCGCACAGCGGCTCGCATTCCTGAGACGCCACGCAGCCTCCATGCTCCACTAGCTAACTCAGCTCCACCATAGCAGGTTTCACTCGGTTCCACTGGACCTGCCTGGACCCTTTGTTAGGTGGGCGGGAAGCCCCTGGACCCCTCACCCACCTGGTCACATGGCCTTGCTATGGCCCCTCCCCTCTCCTTCTTTGGAGTCCGCCTTTTTCTCATGGTGACAGTAATTGTTTCTACAGTCACCCATCACTCCTCCTGCCCCGGCCTCTCTGCTAGGGGTCAGTGTCCTCTTCAGTGACAAAAGGCGCCCTAGATCTGGGCTCCCTGGGGAGGGAGGTGTCTGGGTCTGTTAGTTAGAATGCTGTCTCTCCCTGGTGCTGTGACAACCCCTCCCCCGCTGTGCACACAAATGGGCTTTATCCGGCAAACAAAACCGCACCCCCACCCCAGGCTACACAGGCACGTGGACCTAAGCCTCACCAAGGGAAGGGGGTGGTGACAGGCGCCAGAGAAAGACAGCGCGGAAGACAAATATTCTCCTCGCCCCACTTGTTGCTCTCCACAATTCAGATTTTAAACTTTAGCTTTCCACTCCCCACCTGCGCCCCGAGCCTCCAACTTCTGTTCTCCTATCTCCCGAATCTGAATTCTTTCTGGTTCCAACCAGCTTAACTTCTCTTGGTTTCAGAAACAGGTTCCCCATCAACTGATCCAAAACCACCCAGGGATGTGCTCCTCAGGCAGGCGAATGAGAACACCGTGTCCTGGGAGGGAGAGGTGCGAACCCCCCCTTCCCTGACCTAGAGTTCCAGGGGACACCCATATGAGCAGCAGTGTAAATAGCAAGGGAAGAGCTCACTCCAGCTGGGGTCCTGAGCCAAGGCCAGAGCGCTGGGCTCTGCAGGGCCATCCTGCATGCCTAATCCGCTATTTAAGGAGCTGCTCGCCTGCAGCCCAGGCACCACCCCCCTCCTCACGTACACCGGTTCCGAGCCACCTTAAAAGCGGGAGGCAACTGTGAAGTTGCTAGCCAGTAAGTGGTGTGGAGACTACGAAGGGACATCCATAGAGGGCAGAAAGGAAGAGAGAGAGAAAGACATTTATCCTGGGATCCAGAAGTTCGTGTTAACCTGTGGAAAATCAAATCCTTGGAAGTCTGCAGAGACAGAGACAAGAAGAAAAGAGATAGGACGCCAGAAACTCCTCTCTCTCCCTCTCCACCTCTCTCTTCTAGCCCCCAAACTCCTGGTCCCTTGTGCCCCATTGTGGGGATAATATGCTGTTCTTCGCTCTCCTGTTAAAGGTGACTTGGATCCTGGCTGCAGATGGGGGTAGGTACAACTGGGTCTGTGCTAATGTCCACCCGTAGCCATGTGTACTTAAGTGGGGGAGGAGAGGTTTCAGAAAGGGACGCCTAGGGGCTGGGGGAAAAGGCATGGGGATCTGGAGGAGATCCTTTCCATTCTTTTTCTTTTCCTCTCTAGCTCAGCTATTACTGCTATCTCTGCGGCAGGGAGAGCTAGCGGGAGGCCAGCGTGTGAGTGCTCACAAGTGTAGGAAACTCGGCCAGCTACGGTTCTCCGAGCCACTTTCCCCACTGCCCTAGTCCCAGGCAGCCCTCCTGCCCTTCTTTGTTTACGCACTCTGCTGGTTAGGGAGAGCAGGGGTGGGAAGAGACACGTGCTACAGTCCTGCCCAACTCAGACCCCGACTCCCAGCTGATCAAAGGATAATCCCATTACCTGCCAAGGTGCACCGAGCAGTTGGTCCATTTCCCTGAAAGTAGCACAACTAAACGTTTGCTCAGCTCTTTTCAGAGTACAAAGGACTTTCAGGAGGAGGAGAGAGGTAGGGAGACATTTGGGAAAATAAGCTAAGTTGTTCTTGGAGTCCAGGAACGCCTGAAGGATTCCCACCTCTTTTTTGTTATTATTTTTATTTACTTTTTTTTTTTTTGAGACAAGGTTTCACATGGCAGACTTGTCTCATACTCCTTGTGTAGCAGAGGTTAGACCTGCTTGCCTCTGTCTCCCTCTGCATCACCATACCTGGTTTCTACACCCTGTTTTTGTATTTCCCAGGCCTCATTCTGTATCCAGCACATAGTAGGTGAGGGGTTAAAGTTTGCTGGAAGAACGAAGTGAGGAGAGGATTTATGTAGAAAGCAAGAGGAAGATGGGACCAAGGGATCCAAATGAAAATGAAGAGTCACAAATCTCTTCTGATAAGAAACAGTTTGGAAAGAGGAAAAAGGTATTAGAATGAGCTCAAGAGCATTTCACAGGAAGGGCAGGGCACCCTCACAAAAGCCAGAGAACTCTAGTTGTTGGGGTATCCCACAGAGATAGTGAGTGGGTGGGTTCGAGGAAGGGCTACTTGCAAAGTTGCTTGAGCTGGGGAATGGACCAGTGTGAGCAGTTTTAGGAATAACAGTGAGATGGGCATTGGACCACACGCTTGCAACCCCAGCTCTCAGGAGGCTGAGGCAGGATTGCCACAAGTTTGAGGTCAGCCTGAACCACACTATGAATACAGGGCCAGTATAGACTACATAGTAAAATCATGTTTCAAACAAAATAAATAAAGGACTAATAAAGGGGAAAAGGAACAGGATTTTTTCCCCCAGTTTCTAGATTTAAATAGTACAAGTCAATCTGCAAGAAGACTTCCCGTTCTCCTTGAGGCAGGTTAGCCATGGGGGGTGACGGGGATCCACAGACCCCCAGCGTTTTGACCAGAGACAGAACTGCATGAGATCCTGGCATGTGACCCGGCTGGCAGCTCTCCTCTCTACACACAATGCTTCACTTTCATCCTGTCCTTGCCAGCCTGGCTGCCTGTGCCCACCCACCACCCTCAACCTAGAATAGGCCCTACCCTGACTCCTGCTTTTCTTGAGCCATCTGAGCCTGCAGGAGCAGAGGTTCATGATGGGAGTGACCGAAGCTAGTGAGAGCAGAAAGAAAGAACTAAAACTTCCACTGAAGGTGCTGGGCCTTTGTCCACGCAGCAACGCACCAAGGCTATGGGCTAAGCCCTTCTGGCTTCAGCAGTACTGCCACACACTGAACTTTCCTACTCGTCCTCTTCAGGTCTATGCTTCCAAGCCCTCTACCCACACCCTTGCTTTACCCCACCCCAACCTTCTAAGTGTTACACTGACTTGGCTCCAGATGGAAAAAAGTAAGGGTTGGGCCGCCTGCACATTTGGATCCAGGTTAATTTTAGTCTCTGGGCTTTATCTCTTTTCCTTGCTCCTCCCTCTCTACTCATTAACCACAAGTGCAGCCTGGCTAGTTATTTTAAATAGGACCCCCGACCTTTCCACAAAGGTATCCAGTTTCAGTACTTCACTTGGGAAGCGCTGGAGTGGAGGTGGAAAAGGAGGAGGTGCCTGCTGGAGGGAGAGCCAAGGCCAGGACACTGCTCCAGGCTGCTCTGGCCACAGCCCAAATCACTCTTACAGGTCACCACTGGACATATGAAGGTGAGATTGGAACTGCAGATGGACTGGCACTCCTTTCACTCTGGAACCCCCTCACCTGGCACGAAGACTTGTCCTGGGGGAGGGGAAGGTCTTTTTCTCAGCTTCACCCACTAGCTCCTCTTTTCCTCGCTACACATACCCCGAGGCTTACACAAGTGGCTGCTAGACCCTGCTGTAATCATTAAATCCCACGTCTCCTGATTCAGCAAAAAAGCCAATGTGTCCTCCGTAAATCCGTGTGGAAATGAAGAAAACTGGGCGGGGAGAGGCACAATGAGCCCGGCTGTCATTCTTCTGGCTCTCTTTCTCCTAAACAGTCCTACCCCCAACCTGCCTCTGGAACTAGACAGAGCCTGAGGTCGGGAGGAAAAGGCTGGCTCAGGATACTGTGACTCTAAGGACAGTGGAACCCAATCCCTCTGAACTTCTGACTAATGACCTATCTGGAGTCAAAGCAAGGTCCAGTGTGAGAGTAAAAAGTGAATGACAGAAAGGATATCCGAACCCCAAGAATACCTGATAGGGTACCCCAAAGATACTCCATCTGTTTAGGCCATTTGTCCTCTCTGATTCGACTTCTGCAAGAATTCAGGCTTTCTGTCTATTTCCTCTTTCCCTCATTCAGCATCATTGTTCTGAAACTACAGGTGAGTGAAAGCCACTGCTCTCCCACTTAGAGTAGTGAACTGTCACCCTGTGCAGACTTCCGCCTCACCCAGCCCTACCCAACTATGTGGGACTTCTACTGTAACATGGGATCGGGGGCTACTTAAAGGGTGGCTGGGGCTGTAGGACTGGACAAATGTCCGTGGTAACTTACCCCTCCACCAGGCCCACACGGTCAGGACCATTGGCCAACCTCTTATCCTGAGTGTGGAGGCAATGCCCAGTCACCCATCGATATCCAGACAGACAGTGTGATATTTGACCCCAATCTGCCTGCTATACAGCCCCACGGATATGACCAGCTTGGTACTGAGCCTTTGGATCTACACAATAATGGCCATACAGGTAAAAGACTGAGCTTCAAATAGCTGCAAGTTCCAGCTTAACTGTTCTTAAAGAGTCGGGAGAAGCCAAGTGGTGGTGGCACATGCCTTAGTCCCAACACTTGGGAGGCAGAAGCAGGTAGATATCTGAGTTCAAGGCCAGGCTGATCTACAAATTAACTTCTAGGAAAGCCAAAGATACAAAGGAAAACCCTATCTTGAAAAATACAAAAACAAACCAACAAGCCAGGGGAAACAGAGTTCTAACTTATAAAATGTCAGAACTACCCATTAATGAATGTGGACCTTGGAATGAGGTTTAGAGCTGGCCATGGTGGCACACTCAAAAGGCAGAGAGGCAGGTGGATCTCTGAGTTTGAGGCCAGCCTGGTCTACAGAGTGAATTCCAGGACAGCCAGAGCTACGGCCTGTGTACAGAGGAACTCTGTCTCAAAACAATCAGGTTCTTGCTCCTGCAGGTAAGGCAGGATTGGATGTCTACGATCAAGTTCAGTGTGCAAGTAGTGTCACAGCACTGACTTAATCATCAGCAGAGAGGTTCCCTTGCTAGAGAGGACCCGGGCAATTCTGGGCAGAAGAAGGAAGAAGAGAACCAAGTATCCCAAGTGGTGGCAAGCTGGGGTGGGAAATGTCCATCCCTCTGCCAATCCCAGCCTGCTCTTTTCCCACAGTGCAGCTCTCCCTGCCCCCAAGCCTGCACCTGGGTGGACTGCCCAGAAAATACACAGCAGCCCAGCTCCACCTGCACTGGGGTCAGAAAGGATCCCTGGAGGGATCAGAGCACCAGATCGACAGTGAAGCCACAGCTGCAGAGGTACCGGGGAACTTGGACTAGGACACAGATACATGGCTCCATCCAGGGGAGCTTGGCGAGAGGATGTATCCAAGCCCGTGAAAAATCCTAATGAAGAGATAAGACAAAGCTTTGGGGGTCAGAAACTTAGATTGGGCAGCTGAGGGTGTGACTAAAATCAGAGCCTCGGAGGGAATGAAGAAACATTAGGTAACTCGGTTTCCTTCTGGCTTCCTCCAGCTCCACGTGGTCCACTATGACTCGGAATCCTATGGCAGCTTGGGTGAGGCAGCTCAGAAGCCTCAGGGCCTGGCTGTCCTGGGCATCCTAATTGAGGTCAGCAACCCCTAGCCCCTCTCAGGTCTCTAGCCCTTTATTGACACCCTTAGGCCTATCTGACTACTGGCCTAAGTTTACCCCAGTAATTGCTCCAAACACACGCATCTAAAGTACATTCCCTTTACAGGCGGGTGAGACTGAGAACCCAGCTTATGATCACATTCTGAGTCATCTGCATGAAATAAGATACAAAGGTAAGCCCTAAAAACCTACAGGAAGAATTCAACGGCAGGGAAACTTTCAAGCCCTGACCTGAGCAGCTCGGAAGGGGGCAGTGTTAAGTAAGCAGTGGATTCTGCTTAGAGGAATCCTGTCCTGGAAGGCTGACCCTCCCTCTGTCCTCCCCAGATCAGAAGACCTCCGTGCCTCCCTTTAACGTCAGAGAGCTGTTCCCCCAACAGCTGGAGCAATTCTTCCGATACAATGGCTCACTCACAACTCCCCCCTGCTACCAGAGTGTACTCTGGACAGTGTTCAACAGAAGGGCCCAGATTTCAATGGGACAGGTGAGTGGTGGAGAGAGATGAATACCCACTTTGACCTCAGACCCTTGCCAATGCCCTGGGGTGATTTCTCACTTCTGCTCCCCAGTTAGAGAAGCTCCAGGAGACATTGTCCTCTTCAGAAGAGGACCCATCTGAGCCCCTCGTACAGAACTACAGAGTCCCCCAGCCTCTCAACCAGAGGACCGTCTTTGCTTCATTCATCCAAGGTGACTGACAGGGCTCAGAGGAGATGGGAAACTGGAGGGCTCAAAGGCATGAAATAGTGAGCCCCTGGGAAGGAAAAGGTTGAGGGGAAAGGGTTCCTAGTGCATGCCTGGACTGGGAATCACCCCAAGCAAAGGATGTACCCAGGTGTGGAAGCAGAGCTCCCAGACGGAATGTTCTGAAACTCCTCTAACCCAAGTTTTCTTCCCCTGCAGCGGGACCACTGTATACCACAGGTAAGATGGCCCTACGTGGCAATACGAGGTACACCCCAGCAAACGTGGAAAGCCTCAGGACTTGTTAGACTGAGCTGACCTCCTTGTCTCCCTCAGGAGAGATGCTGGGTCTAGGAGTGGGAATCTTGGCTGGATGTCTCTGCCTTCTGTTGGCTATTTATTTCATCGCTCAGAAAATTAGGTGAGACCCTACTTAATATTCCTGCAGTATTTATTTTCTACTAAAAAGCATTCTCAGAGGTTGGGTGGTGGTGGCGCACACTTTTAATCCCAGCACTCAATGGCGGACCTCTGAGTTCACGGCCAGCCTGCTCTATAGAGTTTGTTCCAGGGTAGCCAGGGTACACAGAGAAGCCCTGTCTCAAAAAAAAACAAAAAAAAACAAAAACAAAAAAAAAACAAAACAAACAAAAAGAAACAAAACCAACCCAAGAAACAAAAAAGGATTCTCAGCCAGGCATTGTAGTGCATAACTTTAATCCCAACGCTTGGGAGTTGAATGCAGGATGATCTCTGTGTGTTCAAGGCCAGCCTGATCTACATAGTGAGATAACCCAGTCTCCCCGCCCCCCCCCAACAAAATTCTCTGGGGCTGTAGCTCAGTTGGCGGAGTGCTTGTTGGGCATGCCCAAGCCCTGGGTTTGATCCCTAGCACCACATTAAACCTGGCCTACTGGCACATACTTGTAATCCCAATGCTCAGGAGGTGGGGGGAAGAAAACATTTAAGGTCATGATTATATACTTATTGAGTTCTTTAAAAAAATAATAGTATATTTCCTATTCTATGCCTACTCTCACTTAGGACACTAGTCACTCCCATGAACCATTAATCCCCTTTCCAGGAAGAAGCAGCTCGGAAACAGGAAAAGCGTGGTTTTCACCTCTGCTCGGGCTGCCACAGAGGCATGAACTGTCTCAAGATGCTGGGGATGCCTTCCTCTCATCCTGTCAGGGAGCCTAAGAGGGCGCAGGCACTGGACCACCAGTTGCAGACATGTCCTTCTAGATACCACCTCTCTACACACATATACCAGAGTAGCAAGGACCCCAGCTCTTCTTCAAGGAAGGGTTGGGCCTTTGGCCTTTCAAAGCTGTAGATGAGATCCCTGTTTTAGTGTTTAGCTATGAAGAAGCTGAGGGTAAGCTCTGCCATTCCTCATCTCACACCGCCATGCTCCCTCCCCCAGATCACGTTGTTGTTTTTTTCCTCTAGGAAAAAAGGGCTGCTGCTGTTATTTTAATTATTTTTTGCTCAATATATTTGAAAATTAAAAGTTTTTGACCTTAATTCTGGACTGTTTTTTTTTTTTTTTTTTTTTTTTTTTTTTTTGTGGCTTTCAAGGGTGGGAAGAGTTCATCTGTTCTTTGAGTGGTAGAGATAGACATGGGGGGTGGGGGGTACTTAACTCCTTGTATCCTATTCTTGGACAAGGGAGAGCTACTTCTGGGAAGTTAACTTCCACAAGTTACACCACCAACGATGCTTCTGTCATCACACCAATGGTGAACACAGGGCGCTAGGCTAGGAAGGATGGACCTGAGCCACCTGGAGCTGGAAATCTCAATCCACTATCCCCTCTTAAAGCCAAGTTCCCCCACAATTATAAAGTCCTTTTTATTAGTCAAAATCACAATCACCTTGATTAAAAGGATGGAATATCCCACCCTCAGCAGAAAAACAATACAGTGATAGAAAACCTCCCCAGCCCTCCCACATCCCAATTAAAAACTAGAAAAAATGTCTGCCCTCTGGGCCTGCGATGCCATGGTAGTCTGACTCCTCCGGGGCACTGCCACAGAGTGGGCCGACCCCCACAGCACCCTCCACTTCACCTTGGGGAAAGGAGGGGTGCTGATGGTCATGGACGTTAAGATACGAGTTCCAGTGGTACCAGTTCCCAAACATGCACTTCCTTCCTTTTCCCCAGGGCCTGGGACCAAAGGGAAAACAGGATAGAAATGAGCCACGATCAGCAGATTCAGGAGCAAAAACACAGCCTATGGAGGTTAAGGAGGCTCCCGGCATACCTCCTCCCTCTCCCCACTTAAAAAAAGGCATTTTGGGGGTCTTTATCATACCAAAAAATGGTTCCTTTCAGACCTGAGAAAAACCAAGATGTCCAGTCTGGGCAGGAGACTCTGAACTGAACTCATCTACCCTTGAGCCTTCAGTAACTTCATCTCCAGGGCCATGGCTAAGCTAGGTCCCTTTTCTTGACAACCTGCACTGTCCAGAACTGGAGATGGAGAAATACGGGACGAGGAGATCGGGAGGGCACCCCAGGCCCAGGGGTCCCCCCCATGTTCCCTCAGTCCTCGGGTGGGATGCGCAGGGCAGAGTACACCATCACCCGACTGTCCTCCTGCCGGCGGCCTGCAGAGGGGAAGCGGGGTGAGTCATGGGCAGGGTGAGGGCAGAGCACTGACACATGGGGAGACCTGGACAACAAGGGGGTCCCCAGGTGGTGGGGAGAGATGCAGATTCAAACCCACCAGTCCCTGACTGGCTGCACCCAGCCTGCTCCTGAGAAAGCTTAGAGACTACAGGTCACAAATGGACAACGCCAAACCCGGAAGGAAGCGGGACACATCAGCGAGGAGACGGAGGATGAGGGCAAAGGACCCGGGCTGGGACTGGGTTCAGTCATGGGCAGTGGACAGGCAGATGGGATCTGTCGGGCGATCAGTCCAGGTAGTCAGTCCTTACACGAAAGGCTGCGCTGGATACTTCGGAGGGAGCCTCCGGCTGTGATGAACGCCCAGAGCCCCATGGAAACGGTGACTGCATAGATGGGCAGCAGGCTGGCCTCATACCAGGGGTTGAGGAATGTCTGAGAATGAGGACAGAAAAGAGGTTAGATTCTCCCCCGCAACTAACCGCAACATTCACCCTGGGCCTCTGACTCAACTTCCCCCAGATATCCAATTCAGACTCCTCTGTTTCCCTTCAAAGCACCAACACCTTATAGGTAAGGCAACTTTTGAGTTCAGATTCCCTCAAAGGTTTCAGCTCTCCCTATTCACCTCAGGCCTTCTGTGATAATCTGACTAAGCAATTCAAACTCTTCCCCAGAGCAGGTGATCTAACTGAAGCTGAGGTGGCAAAACTCAGGAGACTACCTTTCTGCCTCCACCCAAGGTAAGCTAAGACGATTCTTAGTACGTGAGAACGCATGCCCCATCCCACTCACCATTGAATGCTTTCTCCCTGACTCAGACCCCTATCTCCAACTCACCAGTCCCGATGTCAGAAGGTGACTCCCAACTACTAGGCCCAAAGCCCAGTACCGTCTCCTCTCACAGGCATCAAAGAACACAACTCCCCAAAAGGTATGGAGCAGGATAATGGCTGCTGTCAGAAAGGCTGCAGGGAGGGAGATGGGGAGGAGGTACATCCCTGATCGCCTCCCAGCCTCCTGATATGGTGAGCCAGAGGAGTCTCCCAGGGAAGGTCAATAAGTCTGGGCCAGGGAAAGATAGGGCATAAAGGCAAGGATGGAAGTAAGCCTTACCTGAAGTCAGGAAGTAATAGGGTGAGTCTCCATGGATCCCAACCACACCTGGCCCAAGTGCATCAGCCAAAATATTGATAACAGAGAAGACACCACTGATGATACCGAAGGACAGACCAGAAACTGGGGGGAGGGAGGGTCTCATCAACAGCCAGGATCACCAGAGCCTCAGTACCAGAACCTACTCCCCATGCCCAGGGAAAATTCTACCATACCTACTCTCCCTCCAGACCGCCTGTCCTTGGAAGTCAAGTATGAAGAAAAACACTTAACACATGTGGATGTTTAGATTACCCAGAAAGGGAGGAGGGGGTGTCCAACTCCCTCCTCTGGCCCCTCTCCTTTGGCTCACCATAGGCCATCTGTCGGATAGAGATGGGTGATCTTCCGTCCTCACTTAGTGATGCTAAGCCCTCATCTGCCTTCCTGGGAGATAAAAGGAAGGGCAGGGATGTTCCTTTTGTCTAATACCCTCCCTTTAATGCCCCTTACTCCAATACCTCCCAAGGGCTGGCCCACTTCCCACAATGCACACCACTGCCCCCTCTCCCTTCCAGATCACCCCTTCTCCTTACTTAAGGAGCTTGTAGTAAGCAAAACGGAACACTTCCTGGAGAAGGACAGAGACAGCAGCACCAAAAATCAGGAGGCCATACTGGAGCCGTGCATCTGATCGGTCTGTCACATGGACCAAGATGAACCAGACCACAGAGGCCAAGAGCAGGGAGACCAGCCAGAAAAAGGCTCTGAGAAAACACAAGGGCAATGAGAGAGGCAAAAATAGGAGCAGCTGGAAAAACCAAGGAGGGAACCAGCCAAGGACAGAATGTATGAAAAGTGGAAGTTAGACTTCCGGATGGTACGGGAGACAGGGACCAGATAGGATAAGTGTCTCCACCAACAGACTCATCTGTAGGAATCTGAAAGCAGTAGAAGGGGTAGAAATCTGGTTATCGTCTTCAGTGAGATGAGAGTCAAAGTGTGTGGGCATGAACGGACAGACAAGGTATCCATTCCAGGATCCTTGGCTGGCCGAGGTCAGCACAGCCCCCTGATTAATCTTGGCCTTGGGCCTTCTCTGACGTTGCCGGGAAGACTACAGGAAGAATCTGTGAAATCCCTGGAAGGCGGAAGCCGATTGTGGGAAATTCTCCTAGATCACGATTTGACCCCGTGTCCAACCTTTCCCGACTTCTGTCCCCCAACTCAGGCTCCCAAGCCTGCTCCAGTCCTTCCAACCCTTTCTACACCTTTTTCTCTACGTTCGGCCCCGTCTCCACCACTCGACACTCACCCCGCCACCAAGATGATAACCCGAAGCGGGTCTCCAGCTACAGTGATCAGGAAAAGGGCGAAAGCTGGGCCGAATGCGACGAAGGTGCATCCGAAAAACACAGCAGCCCCCATGACTGGGCAGCTGGGGGAGGGAGAGAACCCCGGCCAAGGGAGGCGAACGGGAGCAGCGCGCCGAGGGGGAGTCCGTGTGGGGCGACGGCGCAACCCCAAGAGGGGCGCGGTGCAATGTCACCCCCGGACCCCGGGGAAGGGGAAGGGGGGGTGTCGAAACCCCGGACGAAGGTCTGCCCGACCTCGTCTACGGAAGCCGAAGAGGGAACAACCCCCGGTCGTTGCCCCATGGCCACCTCCCATCTAATCCCCACCCCCGGAAGGCCAATGAATACTTCGTGGGGCGGAACTGCAGAGGCGGGGTCGTGGAAGCATGGCCTTCTGGGAGTTGTAGTCTCTCATCCTCGGAACCCTCCACTCGGTGATGGGAGTGGCTTCAGAAGAGTAGGCTGGGGGACTGGGCCCAATCAGAGCAAGGATTCCTGAGTTCGTTTGGCTTTTTAGTTTCCTTTCTTCATTCGGTAGAGAGAATGATAACCACCTTACCTATTAGTAGAGGAGCTTTGTCGGAGAAAGATCCTGTTTGAATCTATAGATAAATAAAAAAAAGCACAGGATAGAGGTTGTGGGAAGATAGGGACGGACATTGTTCTTAACTTGAATTAGAGGAAATGAGCCAGAGAAGCACCCTGAGAGATCAAAGTTGGGCTTAAAAGTTGGAACTCTCTGGGCAGCCTGGTATAGGATTTATGTCTCAAATGAAGCCTCCACTTGTATTCTGTAATGACAGAATGAGAAAAGCAAGAGGAGCTGGTAGAGACATATTAGGAAAATGTTTAGAAGGAATCCTGGAGTCACAAAGTAACTAAAGCAATGGGACTGAAGGGAAATGACACTCGCCCCCTCCATCCCGCCCCATGCCGAGCTGCTTGGTTCCTTTGATGTCATACTTCCTTTATTTATAGTCTGAAAAATAAATTCGAATGGTGTCTTTTCCTCGGGCTAGGAAGAGAGATTTCTTTCTTTCTTTCTTTCTTCCTTTTTTTAATTTTTAAAAAAGATTTATTTATTTATTTATTATAAGTACACTGTAGCTGTTTTCAGACACACCAGAAGAGGGCATCCGATCACATTACAGATGGTTGTGAGCCACCATGTGGTTTCTGGGATTTGAACTCAGGACCTTTGGAATTGTAGTTAGTGCTCTTAACTACTGAGCCATCTCTCCAGCCCCCTTTTTAAAAAGATTTTATTTTATTTATTTATTTTATGTGTATGAGTACACTGTAGCTGTACAGCTGGTCATGAGCCATCATGTGTGTGGCTGCTGGGAATTGAACTCAGGACCTCTGCCAGCCCCTTCGCTCCGGCCCCACTCACTCCGGCATAATTCACTGTAGCTGTCTTCAGACGAACCAGAAGAGGGCGTCTGATCTCTTTACGGGTGGTTGTGAGCCACCATGTGGTTGTTGGGATCCGAACTCAGGACCTTCAGAAGAGCAAGTCAGTGCTCTTACCCGCTGAGCCATCTCTCCAGCCCCGAGAGATTTCATATTAGCACGAATCATCATTTTTATGAGGATAGTTTGGTCTTTAGGAGGCTGCCGAACAAAAGAATCCTATTATGGGATCTGATGATTTTGATCATATATGAGAAAAATCGTTTTTGAGGATATACACAAAGCAATAACAAACGACAGAAAATTTTAAAAGATTTTTACCAGGCTTCCTGGAAGCTTTTGCAAAGAGTCACTAGGAGGGGAAGGGGACGGGGGTGGGGGATGGGGGGGAGTCACTAAGCACATC
>NW_022196898.1:43604842-43612627 GCF_008632895.1 Mastomys coucha | reverse complement strand
ATCCCCAAGGTTAAGAGGATGTGAGCATCTTGGCCAGTGTTCAAGATCCCATGTGTGTCCTGCTTCTAAGTTGAACAGGCTGAGTCTGGGGAAATACGAATAAGACCACTCTTCTCTGTGAGCTGTTAACAGCTGTAGGGAACAGTCTGTAATCCTATCCTGTGCATGATGAATCCGCAGACACCTGCCTAGTGTTCAAGGACTCATTTTAGATGCTCAGCAAGTATTAAGTAAGTATGTGGGGCTTGTGGGGTTTGTGGGGATTTTCTTCTAATAGTTATTTTAATGCATGTGGGAGAGGTTGTGTCATGCATATCTGTGCAACATGTATATGCTCGGTGCTCTTGGAAGTCAGATGAGCACATCAGACCCCTCAGAACTATGGTTACAGATGATTGTGACCCTCCATGTGGTGCAAGGACATGGCCAGGGCTACCTGTGAGCGTGGGGCTGCAGAAGAGCAGGAGCACAGTGAGAACTGACAAACCCAAGAGCAGGGAGTGCAGCTGTTATAGGAAGGATACACAGCTGGAAGGGGGGGCTGGACGGAGTTTTGGATAGATGAACTGCCTTTTGAAGGTGGAGAATTGGAGTTTCGTTTGGACCTGAGAGAAGTGAGATTTTTTTTTTCTCTGTATAGACCTGACTGTCCTGGAATTCATTCTGTAGACCAGGCTGGCCTCCAACTTACATGCCTCTGCCTTCTGAGAGCGCTGAGAATATTTTTTTTTTTTTTTTTTTTTTTTTTATCAGCAGCAATACAGAAGGAAACTTGGGAGTCGAGTCGAACAATGGTTCATAAACACTGCTCCCATCCTCCAGACAAGACAGGCAGAGAAGAGGCACTATTTATTTATAGTCAAAAAAGAAAAAAGAAAAAAGTCTTCACCCTTCCTTTCATCATTCCCACAGTGATTTTAAAAAAAAAGATCAAGTTTCCCTCTGAGTAAGGAGCAACCCTGCATGGCCATGGGGACTTAAGGACTGCAAGAAGGAAGGTGAACTTTTGGGAGAATTGAGAGGGAGGAAGCATAGGAGGGGAGAGGGTGAACTTTGGTCCCAGCAGTGGGAGTCCTGAGTGGACCTAATCCAGGGCTAGAGGCCCTCCAGGAATAACAAGTTAGGATCCATCAAGGGGGTTGGCTCTAGGTCCAGCAGCTATGTAAAGATCTACTGAGCGAGTAGGCGGAGAATTCTGTCCCCTGGGAGAAGAATCATTTCAGTGCCCTCCCAGCTTTGCAGCAGCAGGGGAGGCGGGGTAAGTGTGGTGGGAAACAGAGGAATTTCCTCTCTTTACTTTCACAGTGATAGTGCAAAATCCAGAATGGATGTCCTCTTTATAGCCCTCCTTGTTGCACCACTTATCCTGGGTAAGTCTCCTTCAGACCCTGGCCTTTTGTACCAGGTCTTTTGCTATAAATGGGATGAGAGAAAAGATACAAAGAGAAGTACATTGGGCATTTCAGCAGGGAGTGGTACTGCTTTTCTCAGCTGTTGGAGTCCAGGGTTGGGGGCAGAGCAGGGATCTGGAAGGTGGAGCCGGGAAACTAAAGGCAAAGTAAAGTGAAGTCTTGTCAAAGAACAGACAGGTTGGTGGAGGATGGAGCTCTAAAGAGAGTTCCTTCAGCAAGACTGAACTCAGATTTCTGTCCCTGTCACCACAAAGCTGAGCAGAAGAGTGAAGAGCAGTGAAGGAAAGAAGTGGGCGCTTAGAAGCCAAGGGAGCAAGATTAGTGAGCGAAGCCAGAGTATCTCCTTCCCACAAAGTACAAGAAAACAAACCTTCTTTTAGCAAAGACATAGGTGTGAGAGCCAAGCTCGATGGCACATGCCCAGCTCTTGAGACATAGAGGGGAAAGGGTCAGAAATTCAAGGTCATCCTTGACTACATAGTGAGTTCCTGACTAGCCCCAGATAAATAATACGCCCTCAGATGGGTGTGGTGGCTCATGCCTTTAGTCCTAGCACTCTGAAGGCAGAGGCAGGCAGAGCTTTGAGTTTGGAGCCATCCTGGTCTACAAAGCAAGTTCCAGGACAGCCCGGGCTACACAGAGAAACCCTGCCTCAATAAATAAATAAATAAATAAATATTAAATACCCCCTGTACCAAAAAAACAGAACCAAGCTTGGTGTGGTGGCTTGCTCCTTTAATCCCAGCATTCCTGAGGCAGAAACAGAAAGGTCCCTGTGAGTTCTAGGCTAGTTTGGCTTACATGATGATTTCTAGGTTTGTTAGGGATACATAGCAAACAATGTCTTTTGTTTTTTGTTTTTTGTTTTTTGTTTTTTTTTTTAAAAGAAAAGAAAAGTAAGTATAGGTTGGCTTAGGACAGTAGAAAACTGGCTGCCTTCAGGGACAGGGTCCCAAGAGTAGCTTGGCTCCTTCCCCTCTTTGTTCTCTTGTCAGTCAGGTGTGTCACTGTTTCCCCTTCCTTTAAATCCTGTGTCCTTAGTTTGGGGGTTGGAGGGATGTGTTTAGCAGAAGGCCTGGAATTCTGGATTCAGTAATCAAAGCCATACAGTGTTAGTTTTGGAAGGGGAAAGAAGCTATGATGGGTCATCTGGTCCAGCTGACTTATTTTTAAGGAAGGTGTTATGAGCCCAGCTGTGGAGCTGCATGCCTTTAATCCCAGCACTTGGCAGGCAGAGGCAGAAGCAAGCAGATCTCTGTGAGCTGGAGGCCAGCCTGATCTACACAGTAGATTTCAGGACAGCCAGGGCTACATAGAGAGACCCTGTCTCAAAAGGGGTTGGGGGTATGAAGCAGACTTAATGAAAAGTGCTGCTTAGTTAGCTATGGAGCTGGAAATAAAATCAAATCTAAAACATTGAGTGTTAGAGTCTTTCATGAGAAAAATTTGGGAGCATATGGAATCTATATGGCTTTTCTAAATTTTTGGTCTGTCTTCCACTTTTAAAAGCTTCACATATGTCTCCCTTGGGGCTTAGAGGATGTGAAAGAATCTGCTTTCTGTCCTGGGAGTTCTGCACTGAAAGCAGAGTACTGGCCTCACTGCAGCTAGGAGCCAGGAGACTTGGGCCAACTTAGATGTACAGAGGCAGGGAGACCTCTGGAGAGGAAGCAGAGAGGAGGAAAGCTGGGAGATCTGGGATCAACAACATATGTGCTGTTGCTAAGGAGCTCCAGATGCCTAGCTTCTTGTGCATTGTTGCTAAGGAGCTGCGGATGCTTCTGACCTGTAACTCTTGTCCCTTGCAGGACAGGAATACGAGGGTGAAGAACAGCTGGAAGAGGGTGATTACTATCAAGTGGCCTATTATTATTACACAGTGACCCCTAATTATGGTGCGTATGTGAAAGGTTCTGACTCTTAGTGGAGTAGAAAGATTTGGGGACCACTTAGTTCCAAGACTGTCCTTCATTTTTCAAAAGAACAACAGGATCAGTCAACATTTTGGTTGTTGACAAAACTTTCAAGACTCTTGGTATTATTTCTTAGGCTTATGATTTAAAAAAAATGTAAGAATTTTATGTGTATGAATATTTTACATGCAGGTATGTCTGTGTACCACATGTATACCTGGTGCCTACACAG
Organism: Mastomys coucha; assembly: GCF_008632895.1. NCBI lineage: Eukaryota > Metazoa > Chordata > Mammalia > Rodentia > Muridae > Mastomys > Mastomys coucha. Next base: position 43,609,070 of record NW_022196898.1, on the reverse strand, counting down.
GTCAAAAGAGGTCATTGGATCCCCTGGAACTGTAGTTGTGAGCTAACAGTTGGGTCTGAGAACTGAACCCACATCCTCTGGAAGAGCAGCCAGTGCTCCTAACCTCTGAACCACTCATCTCTCCAGACCCTTAAGCTCATTATAGTTTTATGTTTTGGAAAATGGTTGGGACAATTTAGAAAATTTCCAATCTGTAAATTATTGTATATACTAGATTGACAATATAAATCCATACATACTCACAAACAGTTAAAAAAAGATTTAGTTTTCAGTATTATTTTAAATTATGTATATGTGGCGAGGTATGTACTGGAGCTGGAGTTATGAGGGGCTGAGGACTACTCAGTGTGGATTCTGGAAACTAAATTGGGGTACTCTGAAAGAGTAATCCATGTTCTTAACTGCTTGGCCATCTCTCTGGCTCAAATTCACAAATATTTAACACTATAGCTAACTAGAAGTAGGTTACACCAACACACGTTACAATGTAGGTTAGGGGAAGTACCCTGAGTGTGAAGTTTCTTCCCCTTTCATTTGTTTCTTTTTCTCTTTTCTCTTCTCCAGATGACTTTAGTGTAAACTTCACTGTTGATTACTCTGTGTTGGAGTCAGAGGATAGGTTGGTGAGTGACTTCTCTATCTGAGAGGGCCAGGACAAATAACACTAAAACAGAAACAGAAACAGGGAAGTGCTAAAATGTGAGGCTGGGTGTGGCAGTCCAGTTCTGTAATCTCAGCACTTGAGAAGCAGAGGCAGGAGGATTGCCATGGGTACAAGGTCAACCTGGTCTACATAGCAAGTTTGAGTCCAGCTGTGACTATATAGTAAGACTGTTTCAAGGGAAAAGAGAGAAAGAGAAAGAGAAAGACACCATACACACACACACACACACACACACACACACACAGAGAGAGAGAGAGAGAGAGAGAGAGAGAGAGAGAGAGAGAGAGAGAGAGAGAAGGCAATCTGATAAATAGTAACTAGGATGTAGGTCCCAAACAGACCTTTAACTATAGCTTGGAGAGGGAAGCCAGAACCTAGTGGGCAGTCAAGGGACTTGATGAGTGGAATACATACATACGCAATCTGTGTTAGCACCAGGCCCAGACAATCCCCGAGCTTCAGTTTTAGTCCTGTGGGGTTGGGGTTTGATTAGAAGGCTTGCTTGTAGGAAAAGATGAAAAACTCTAACTAGAGCATCTATTGGACGGAAGAAATGATAACTGTTTCCCAATCCTACCGAGGGCAGAACAAGTTGAATAAGAAGGTAACAACAACAGAAGCAGCAGAGACTACAGCCTCTTCAGACAGTCTTCATACAGAACCTGTGGACCATCAGAATCCTGTAACCACGAAACCAGTGACCACAGAACCAGTGAGTCAAATGGGGATGGAGGAGGAGGGAGCTATGGCATCTCTTACCCAGGCAGACCCCAGAGCTGTGACCTGCAGTAAACAGGCCAAGTCTTGCAGGAAGGAAGAACTGTATCATCAGCCCTGCCATGGAGGTATTCTAGTTTGGTTTTCTTTTGCTGTAATAAAACACTGACAAAACCAACTTGGGGAGGAAAGGGTTTATTTCGTCTTAAAACTACCTGGTCACACTTCATCCTTGAGAGAAGCCAGGGCAGGAGCTCGAGGCAGGAACTGAAGCATAGACTTGGGAGGACATTGCTTAGTGGCTTGCTCCCATGGCCTGCTCAGTTTACCCTTTTATACCACTGGGCACTCCCATATCAATCATCAATCAAGAACATTCTGCCAAAGACACTCCCACAGTCCAATCTGAGGGAGGCAATTCTCCAATTGAGGCTCCAGCTTCCCAAGTGTGCAGGTGTGTGTATGTGTGTGTGTATGTGTGAATGTGTTGAGGCCCGAGGACAAAGTTAGGGACTCAGTTTGTCAGGCTGCAGTGGCATGAGCTTTTACCCGCTGAGTTGTTTTGCCAATCCAGATTTTGTTTTAGATATAACTTGAGACCGATGCAGCTCTTGCTTGTTTGGTGTTCTGTAGGGAGGAGTGAACTTAGACTTGTTACCATTAAGGTAAGAGTTAAAGCCGCTGAAGGAAGAAGCCCAGAACAAATAGCTATTTTTGGTGTCTAGGGTATGACAGGAGAATCTACAGAGGGGGGCAGAATAAATCAGGAAAAAAAAAAAAGGGCCTGCATAGGTAATTTGAGAATTATGTTTTCACCATGTGGAGTTGGGGGACAGAAGGCTTTTTTGCAGGAGAGGATGAAGAAGAGAAAAAAACCTGAATAGGCCACCTGTAGGGATGCTGGATGGAAGCAGGACCAACCAGAAAGACATAGCAAGGCCCTTTAAAAAAAATGGCTGGTCATAGTGGTAAATGCTTTTAATCCCAACACTCTAGAGGCAGAGGCAGGTAAATATCTGTGCGTTCAAGGTCAGCTTGGTCTACCCAGCTAATTCTAGAACAGCCAGGCTACATGGTCCTCTTATTAGAAAACTCTTGAGCAGTAAGATGGCTCTTCGAGTAAAGTCGCTTGCTGACAAGTCTTGCTGCCCATGTTCGATCCCTAAGACCTGCTTGGTAGAAGGAGAGAAGAGGTTCCAAGAGCTGTCCTTTGACCTCCACACTTGTAACATCCTATACCCTCCCACCTAAATAACTAAATGTAAAATAAATTACACAAGGCCTTTCATATTTGCATAGTAACATCATATACATCAACTTAGGGATAAATTTACAGATATGTCAGGTTGGACTTTGGGCTTATAAGCAACAAGGAGCCTATTAAGTCCTCCAGCAGAGTAAAGACAATGACATGAACATTTAGGAAACTCTTCGTCTCACTATCTGGAAGGTGCAGAATGCAACAGTTTATACTGCCTCAGGAACACCTGCTAAAGGGCTGGACTAGGGAGTGCTGGTGCAAACTGAGAGGAGAAAAACAATGTTAGAAGAACATGCCTTGTCTATCTTCAGTGATAAAGAAGGAGAATTAAAATAACCTACAGACTCTAATCATGTTTAGGAAGAACCAGTGTGATGGCTCAGATGGCAAAGATGTCTGCCAGCAAGACAATTGGGGTTCAAACCTAGGACCCATGTCACGGAAAGAATGAACCCATTTCCCTAAGTTATCCTCTGACCTCTACACATGTACTCACACTCACTCATACACACACACACACACACACACAAAGATGAAATACAATCTAATAAACATGTTTGGGAAAATATTTGACCAAAATGGTAACAGTTGGCAGCCAGAGTGGTTTAGGGGGAAAGTGATAAATTGGACAGTCCTGTGTATGTTTTCTGAAGGCAGCTGAACTAGATCAGGAGTAGAGACCTAAGGGCAAAGTTATATTGTGAAAGTAGAAAGGCTGATGACTAAGTCAGCGGAGGCAGATAAATCAACCAAGGAAATAGAAGAGGCAGGCAGACAGCCAAGTTCGAGTTATAGGGAGAGAAAGCTTGATATAATCAATCAAAAGCTACTGAGAGCCCAAAGGGAAGGAGGCGAGGATGTCCCCCAGAATGTAGTATGAGTCATTAAGAGAAAAATTTGTGAAATAAATGAGGATGGAGTGTAAGCTGGGTGAGGTGTCTATGACTCCAAAGGCAGAGGCACTTGATCTCTGATTAGAGGCCAGCCTGGACTCTAAGTAAAAAACCCATCTCAAGAGTAAGGAAGGCCTGTGAAGTGGCACACACAGCTTTGATCCCAGCACGTGGGAGGCAGAGGCAGGTGGATTTCTGAGTTGGAGGCCAGCCTGATCTACAGAGTGAGTTCCAGGATGGCCAGGGCTACACAGAGAAACCCTGTCTCAAAACAAAACAAAACAAAACAAAACCAAAAAGCACACAACTTTATACTTTACAAAGGGCAAAAGGACCGAAGAGCAGCACATGTGCAGTTGAACACAAATGGGAGGATCCAGTGAGATTGGCAAGCAGACACCTGACAGAAAATACCCCACACACGTTTGTAAATGTGTGATAGGTTCTCTATAGATGGGAAGCCCCTCTTAAGCCCAGGAACTAAGTCTCATTTATACTTTCCCCAAAAAGCACCTAGCACAGTGACTAGTACAAAGTTGTGCACATAGAGGGTAAAAGAATAGAGTTGTGGCCTCCCAAGTAGGAAGGACTCTTATTGTGATAGGGAAGCAGGCGGACTCTCCTTTGAGACCACAGGTAATGAAAAAAGGGGTTAGTGTAAAGAGGTAGCTGTTAAACCCTCTCTCTCTCCAA
>NW_022196898.1:43595093-43603868 GCF_008632895.1 Mastomys coucha | reverse complement strand
AAAAAAAAAAAAAAACAAAAAACAAAACAAAACAAAACAAAACAAAAAAACCACAAAATCTTTGCGTTTGCATAGAGATGGGAGCAAAGAGACTCCCTTGGCTTCCTGCTCTTGGTTTGTTGATTTACTATTTTTAATTATGTGTGTGTGTAGGGGAGGGGCATGTTCACTCTAGTAGGGGTGCTCAGGCTAGAAGCACCTGAGTTCCTGGAAGGGGAGTTGCAGGAGTTTGTGAACCAGCTGATGTGAGTGCTGGGATTGGAACTTAGGTCCTCTGTGAAAGTGTGTTCTCTTAAACAATGGGCCAGCCACCCTGAACCTGTTTTTATTCCCCCTCCCCTTCCCCAGGTGAGAGAAGGTTGCTATTACTCTTCGGACTAGAATTCTTTGGCAAGAATTTGGATGAAAAATTAAAAAAAAATATTGGGGCTGGAGAGATGGCTCAGCGGTTAAAAGCACTGACTGCTCTTCCAGAGGTCCTGAGTTCAATTCCCAGCAACCACATTGTGGCTCACAACCATCTGTAATGGGATCCGATGCTACTGTGTCTGAAGACAGCTACAGTGTATGCATATACATACAATAAATAATTCTTTAACAAAGAAAGAAAAAGAAAAAAATTAGTTCTGCCTACTTCTTAATGAGAGTCTGTTCTAAAGTCAACACTGACACATACACCAAGATTTAGGGGCATGAAGGGCAGATTAGAAAGAGAATTAGAATCCAGGGACGCAGAGGCAGGCAGATCTCTGAGTTGGAGGGCCAGCCTGGTCTACAAAATGAGTTCCAGAACAGCCAGAGCTACACAGAGAAACCCTGTCTCAAAGGGAAAAAGAAAAAAAAAAAAAAAAGAATTAGATATCAACTAATTAGAAGGAATTATACCCCATAAATAAATATAGAGTTTGGTGTAGAATAGAGAATATTCACAGATAACAGGTTCATTCTGAGCCTGGCATTCTAACTCTTATTTTTTTTTTTTTTCTTTTTCTGAGGGTCCCATGTAGCTTAGGTTGGTCTTAAACTGATCTTGCATCCAACCCCTAGGATTACAGAAGGCATGAGCCACCACACCTAGATTACTTATATTTTATTTGATATTGTCTTGAAATTGTGTTTGGGGAAACAGTGCTGAGGTTTAATTTAGAAATCCCTTTCTACTTCCTAAAATAACCACATTGCTAAATATAAGTAAAAAAGCATTAGAACATATGTAAAATAACCACCCGTTCTCCAAACCATGACTTATATCCCTGTCCAACTTTTTCTTTTAATAAGACTATGCATTAAAAAAAATATATATATATTTGTCTTGCTCTCTCGACCCTAATCAGAACTAGAGTGCCCCCTTGCGATTCCTCTGCTTCAGTCTACAGGGTCCTGCTCTCCATTGTTTCCTTTAACTATGTCTTGGTGCAACGGATGTTAACGTCTGTTGATGACTCTCTAAACTCTGGACTTGCTTTTTTCCTTCCTCAACGTTTCCCAGTTTTCTCAAAGGAACAAATAAACTGAAGCCAAATAAAGCCACAACCTTGAGGATTAACGATCTACTCTACTCTGTTCCCTGTACTGAGAATCAGAGAATTCTGAGTGAAGGGTCCGAAGGGCCCGGGGCAGAAAAGTCAGGGACAAGTTCGCCTTTGACCTCTAGAGTCTGGCGGGCTGGCATCCGACCTGGTAACGTGCGTGGCAAGTTACGTAAGAACCGGCTGGAGAAGCCGCGCGGCGGGAGCCCCAGAGAGGACGCGGTGTTCCGGCCACAGTCCCCACCCTCCTCGCCCAGCAGGGCAGGAGGCACCCAACTTGGTGGCGAGGAGGGGAGGATGAAAGAGTGGGGAGTCACGAGGGCGAGCCGCCGACAAGGGAACGGATGCCCGGCGTCACACGTCCGTTGTCACACACGTTGCGGACACGAGTTGCTGACGGCTCCCACGTGCTGCGCCCGTGCGCGGAGGCGCTCAGAGGGGCCCACGTCCAGACGCGCTACCTCCGTGGCCCGGCCCCGCTCGGCACACTCGAGCCGCGCGTCTCCCGCGCAGTGCCGTCCTATTTAAGGCTACGAGCTCCACCCTTTTCCGCCTCTTCCTTCATTTTCACTTTTTTCCATCCTCCTTTTTTATCACCCGAGGAGCCGCATGTACGGGCGGAGCGTGGACTGCTTCCCTTCCAGCCAATCACCGCTTGGCTGCCTCCTTATTGGCCGAGCCCCCGCGTGCCGCAGCAAATGGGCTGTGAGCGTCTGTACCTCGGGTCACGTGTTGCCGGCAAGCTATCCAATGAGAGCGCAAGGTCTGTGTACGCAGGGGGAGGCACGTGCGGAGCCGCACGTGTCTGGGAGGGGGGAAGGGGCGGGACCCACAGGAGTGAGGCGGAGGTGGGTCGGCTAGACCCGCACAGACAGTTGAGGAGCTGGATACCGACCGGGGCTGAGCCGACAGACCCGGGTAAGCGGACGAGAGTCGTGTGCTCTCCGGAGGACGACCCGGAGCGGATGGGCTTGTAAGACCGCAGATCGGCGTGTCGGGAGGTATTGCATCACCTGGCAGGCGCGACCGTAGACGGACCAGCGCAGTGCACCTGACGGTGAGGGATGCGAAAACCTTGGAGCTGGGTGTCTATGGGGCCGGTACTCTAGGGACCTGAGGTGGGTTCCGGTGCGCAGAGCAGCCTCTAGCGGGTGCCGTTTTTTAGGTCGATAGGATCCCTATGAGGTCTGGCCGGGAACAGCCCAGAACTGCAGGCTGAGGGGAAGGTGTAAAGTCGGTTATTCACTCTGAACCCAAGGGGAAGAAAGGCTGTGTGGGGTCAAGAGCTCTGCGTGGGCTGGCGGTCTAGATTTTGAATGCGGGTGGAAGAGCAAGTTTTTCTTCCCTTGTTTCTATTGAGAATGGAAAGACAAAAACAACAAAACAAAGCAAAAACCGTGTTACTCTGTGTAGAATGCTCCAGTCTCCCAGTCCCTTTCCTAATCCTCTGATTTCAGACTCCCTCGCTTTGCTTTTCAATTGCAGGTTCTGATCTTTGGTACTACGGGAGCTGCTCTTCAGCCCCCGCCTGCTCCTGGACCTATGGAATCTCCATCTAGCGTTTCTTCTTATTCCTCCTCCTCTCTCTCCCCGTCATTTTCCACGTCCCCTGTGAACAGTGACTTTAGCTTCCCTTCTGATAATGAGAGGGAGGGCAAGGGCACCTACGAGCTCAGGCCAGACACTGTGGGTCAGAGAGGAGGTTCCAGGCCCAGTCCAGGCCCTATCCGCTGCAGACATCGACCCAGGGTTTCTAGTAACCAACATACAGCATCTCATCTGGAACAGCAAGGATCTGAAGTCAAAAGATCAAGAGACGGTGAACTGGAGACGCGTCTAAACACCCAAGGATGTACCACAGAGGGAGACCTGCTCTTTGCTCAAAAGGTAACAAAGCAGAGAAGGAAGTGCAGTGTCAAACACCTAATTGGTTGATAAGGACCCTAAGATGATGGTATTGGCTGCCAGATACATTATAGCAGAAAAACTACTGCTGGTCTCAAAGTCTTGTGCTGTTTTTCTACAGTGTAAAGAGCTCCAAGGGTTCATACGGCCCCTCACAGACCTACTGAACGGACTAAAGATGGGTCGCTTTGATAGAGGTAATGACCTGACTAATTACATTTCTGGGGGTGGGGGTAGCCCCCTTCTCTGAGTGAAATCTTACATTTCTCTTTGGGACATGGGAATTCATTTGAACCCCATCTATCTCTTGTCTTTCCTTTACATAACCTCAGTCCCCACCTCTGCTGTTTCTCTCAATGCTGGGAGTGAACCTAGAGCTTTGCGTACCACAGACAAGTTCTCTGCCACTGAGTTACATACATCCCACGCCCTCTAATCACCCTTCCTCTTTCACCCTAGGATTAAGTAGCTTCCAGCAGAGTGTGGCCATGGACCGGATCCAGCGTATAGTGGGTGTTTTACAGAAGCCTCAGATGGGGTGAGTTTCCCTCTTCCCTTCCTCCTCTCCTCAGGATCTTATTGAGGGAGGCCTGTACAATTCTCCTTTTTAAAATACCCTCTTTTCACAGAGAACGTTATCTGGGAACCTTGCTGCAGGTGGAAGGGATGTTAAAGACTTGGTTTCCTCATATAGCTGCCCAGAAATCATCCTCAGGAGGTAGCAGGCATCAGATAAGCAAGGTATGAACCTAAAAACCAAGGAAGAGATGGGAGAAGAATAAAGGATGGACTGTGTCTGGAGAATGTAACCTTCCAGTGTCCTTCCATTCCTTTTTCTCTCCCAGGGAAGGGCATGCTGCCTAACTTTGTGCATTACTGTGATTTTTAGATTTAGTCTAGATGTTTGCTCTATCCTGTTGAGATCTCATGAAATTTACCCCTGCCCTCCTGTCAGAGATCATCTGCTTTCTGCACAGATTCGGAAGGCCTTTAATCTGGCCAAATGACTCACACAGGAAGATGCCTCCATTTTTCTCTTCTTGTCCTACCCCCCAGCCCTTCATCTTTTGACTTCTATAAACATAACTTTAACCAAACCTTACATAGTAGGTTTCTCTTTCTTTCTCTCACCCTTTCTTTCTTTCATCCTTTCCTTTATTGTTTGTTTGTTTGAAAACAGAGTTTCCCTGTGTAGTAGCTGACCTGCAACTTGCTCTGTAGACCAGGCTAGCCTTAAACACAGAGATGCATCTGCCTCAGCCTCTTGAGTGCTCAGATTAAAGGTGCGCACCATCATGCCCAGCTAAGTCAACTATAGTTTCTAGTGATGTGAAAATGACTGATTGAAAAATTAACAGGATGCCTCATAAAGAACTAAACATGGGAAATGAGACCTTTCAACACAGAAATTAAATGTCCTTTCAGTTTCCCTGGCTGGCGGTGTTGTTTATGAGACTGCTTTCCTGCCACCTAGTAGGCCCTGCATTTGATTTAAAGAAACTGAACAGGAATCATTGTATAAATAATGAGAATCATAGGACTCTTTTAGTTTTGTCTGTTTCTAGTAGCCTCATCCAGTCTGTTACACAGAGTCACCTCCAACTTTCTGTTGAAAGGATGGGAGCATTACTTGATTGCTAACATTTTTACTTCATTATCCCCTGGCAAGAATATACCTGTTGCACAAAACAACATTTGTTTGCACTGCACAGGGAGTTCTCAAGGAAAGCCAAGGTCTGAGCTTAAGTGAGCTTATCTGTAAGCTTTTTTAACTCTTATTTTTCCGTTTTCCCATTCTCTAGCACTTTCCTAGCCACCACGGTGACTCAGGTGCTGCTTCTCCTGCACCTCTCATAGAGAAGATGGGCCAAACACAGCTGGGACATTTACTTTGGAAACCAAAGCAGCCTTGGCATCTCACAGGATGGCCGGCTATGAACCTCACCTGGATTCATAACACTCCAATTTGTAACCCTCCCCTCAGTCCCCAAGGCTCCAGCTCCGGCCACAGCCCCATAGGCACTGGAGCCAGCATTGGCGTCATCCTTGTCCTCCAGAAAGGAGGACAGCCCTTCACGCATTCTGCTCCGGGCACTCCGACCCCACCGTCTACACTGTCTCCTGTCATCCCTGGTGATCGGAAGAAACTGTTTGCAGAGGAGCCTCGTTGCCACAGTTTACCAGTAACACTGCCATCAGACTGGAGCTGCATCCTTTGTCCGCCTGTCCTACCTACGACAGACAGAGAGATGACTAAAGGACACCCAGACCCACAGATGATTAGCCATCCTCTAGTTGCTCCTGATCCTCAGCCCTAACCCAGGCTCTGCAACTGTCCTGATTCCCAGTTTGTATAAATAAATGTTTATGTGTATTTTTTTTTTTTTTACTTTTAATGTATTTGTGGTGAGGAAAAAATAAATCCTTTCTGATTAAAGACATTTTTTACTTAAACACTTTTCTGACTGTTGTAAATTGAAAACTTGGAGCCTGGAGTACCATAAATCTCACCCACTGACCTTCTGAAAAGAAGAGAGGACAGATGTGTTCACGAACATGAGCTCCGCAAGGTAGAGTTGGGTGGGATCATAAAGAGTCTGTGAGGGAGCACCCTTGGACAATTACAGGTTCAGAGCTGAAGTGTTTGGGTTTGTGTCTGTTCACACTCAGAAACTGGTACGTTTCCCTTTGGGTCTCTCCCCGTGGAATATCCCAGCTGGCCAGACAAGCAGGTTCTTCTGCTCTGGACACTTCTGCTTTGATGGGAGCTGTTGATGCTTGGGGGTAAATGTGTATGTAACCTGCTGCTGCCTCCAGAAGAGGGAAAGCCCAGACAGTCACTGGGGTGCCAGTTTTGAAGAGGGCATCGTGCCCTAGAATTGTTGAGGTCAGGGTAGGAGGACTCAGAGTCTGGGCCATATCCCTACTCAAACAACAGTTAAGTGCTAAGTGTATGCTAGGCCAAGGAAAGCTACTCAGGTGTTACTAACTGAAGCCCATGAATGGATCTCCACCCTACTCTGTGTATTCCTTTCTTTCTATTTGTCCTAGTTTCTACCAAAACCATTTCCTCTCTCATCCTCGTCCTTCCCGGAGCATCAGATAATTCTGTCTTCTTAGTCATTGGTTCTTAGCTGCTCAGCATGCTTCTCAGTAGTCAGCTTTCTCCTGTTTCTCAAGCCCAGTATTCTGGTAAATAAGTCACCTCCCTTTATTTCATAAAATATGACCTCCTTTCTGAGGCAAACTTTTATTTGTGTAGGACAGGCTGGCCTAGAAATCAAGGTGATGCTGGATCCCCACAAATTGCAGCATGAAACACCACTCTTAGCTCCATCTATGATTTTGATGGCTTTTTCTATCTTATTTTTTTGAAACAGGGTTTCACTATGTGGCCCTGACTGGCCTGGGACTTGTCACACAGACCAGACCTACCTCTGCTTCCTGAGTGCTGGGGTTAAAGGAGGCATGAGCTACCATGCCTGGCTCTTTTTATTTTTTAAGATTTATTTTTATTTTACATGTATGATTATTTGCCTGAATGTATGTGCACCATATATGCAATATCCAAGGAGGTCAGAAGAAGGCATTGGATCCCCTGGAACTTAGTTATAGATGTTTGACAGCCACCACAGAGGTATAGAGGGCCAAATACAGGTCTTCCGCAAGACAGCAACAGCTTTCCAGTCCTAAGGATTGTCTTTTTTTTTTTTTTTTTAATTACTGCTATATGTTAGTACACTGTAGCTGTCTTCAGACACACCAGAAGAGGGCATCAGATCTCATTACAGATGGTTGTGAGCTACCATGTGGTTGCTGAGATTTGAACTCAGGACCTTTGGAAGAGCCGTCAGTGACCTTAACCGCTGAGCCATCTCTCCAGCCCCAGGATTGTCTTTTATTTGTGGAACTTGTAACTTAATTTGCTACCCATAATAGTTACTTCCCCTGTGTCACCAGTTATTGGCTTGCTGAAAATACTCCTTGAACCAAAATATCCCTTCTCCTCTTTGCACTATGGTTCTGCTCCATCTCACTATCACTCAGTACTCGGGACTGAACTCTGGTTCCCATGCATGCTAGGCAAGTGCTCTTACAAAACAAAGCCTACAGCCTCTATATGCACCGTAATTCCCCAGAGTGGTTTTTCTAGTACGTCACTACCACTGCGGCCAACTGTCTGCAGCCCAGCTCACACTACTTTCATCCTGTCGCACCTTCCAAAGTAACTAATGAGCCCACAGAGTCAGCACTGAAGTATTTTGTAACACACCTCCCCCCAATCAATAGTGAAACCCGGGAGCCTCCACAAAGCCTGTGTACTGTATCTCTTGACACTTAACTCGACCTTCTAAAGCTTTCCTTAGATCTTGTGACTACACACAGTCCCAACTCTCCTCTTACCCACCTGGCAGCACTTTCTAGGTTTCTCAATGGCTCCATTTCCACCTACCAGAGTGTGGGTGTTCTCTGAGGCTCCAGTCTTGGTTTCTCTCTGTATATTCAATCATCATAACTTTGCATCGTCTGTCCTAGGAAGGCACACTGAATGTATGCATTTCTGCTGGGGAGTTCACTTACACAAAAAAACGGCCGAAGGGGCCGGCAACATGGCTCAGCAGATAGGCATTGAGCTGGACATGCAGATTCCACACTGTGGAAGGAGAGAGCCAACTCCCAAGTTGTCCTCTGACCTCTGCACATGCACATAACTATGTAGGCTAACACACACACACACACACACACACACACAATTACTTTCCTCTTCTGTTGGTGAAATATATGATGCCAACATTTTTCTAGATAACTAGGCTTAAAACTTGGGGGCACTGAAGTTGGGCAGAAGGCTGAGAGGTTAATAGTACTGACAGCTCTTACTGAGGGCCCAGGTTAGATTCCCAGCACCCATATGATGGCTTACAACATCTGTAAATCCAGATCCAGTGGCTCGGATGCCCTCTTCTGGCCTTCCTGGACATCAGACATGCATGCAGACAACACCCCCATTATACATATATAAAAACTTTTTTTTTTTCAGTTCAGTAAAAAAGAAAATGATAACAAAGGGAGAAGAGTTGGTTTAGCAGTTAAGAGCACTTGTTTCTCTTGCAGAAGACCCAAACTCAATTCTCAGCATGTACATGGTAGCTCACAACCAGGCCCAAGGGATTCAGTGTCCTGTTCTGTCCTCTAAGTACATATATAGTACACACACATAGATGTAGGCAAAATATACATATAATAAAATAAACCTTAAAAGTTGAAACAAAAATTAATGAAGTACCTTTATATTATATCCCATTAGGTTCTTTTCTTTTCTTTCTTTCTTTTTTTTTTTTTT
>NW_022196898.1:43568034-43594641 GCF_008632895.1 Mastomys coucha | reverse complement strand
TTTTTTTTTTTTAAAGGTATTTATTTATTTATTTATTTTATTTATTTATTATATGTAAGTACACTGTAACTGTTTTCAGACACACCAGAAAACGGCATCTAATCCCATTGCAGATGGTTGTGAGCCACCATGTGGTTGCTGGGAATTGAACTCAGGACCTCTGGAAGAGCAGGCACTGCTCTTAACTGCTGAGCCATCTCTCCAGCCCCCCATTAGATTCTTATGACCAATTTTGTGAGACCAACAGAGTAGATGCTAACGCCATTTTACAAATAAGGAACCAGGTTAAGAGTTCATGTTGAATAAGATCTAGATTATAAATATTCGTAGGTCATAGATCCCCATCTCTTCTACCCAAGTCTACTACTATAGCCCAAAATAGCCACACACAATCAACAAATAAACATGGTAGTATTCCAATATTTTTATTTAGACAAAAAGTGCAGACTCCTAGTTTGAGTAACTTGTTCAAAGTTATACACCTGATGATGCTTAGAATCTGAATAGAACCTAGAACTCCTTTCTAACATATTATACTACTGCCTATATAATTAATTTTACACTTATTATATGCTACCTGGCCTAAATTTGTGTCTACATACTGTCAGTTGTGCAAGGGACACTGGAATAGTATCAACAGTGCTTAGCAGGGAACAGCCATTCAGTTAAGTTTGTTGACAAGCACAATGGTGTCTAGCTTCAGTTTGGTGCTTTTGGCTTACGTTTTGTGTGAGTACCTATTAACTGATATGATCTGGCTAGATAGCCCAGTGGTTAAGAAAATTAATTGCTCTTGCAGAGGACCTGGGTTTAGTTCCCAGTACCCACATGGCAGCTCAGAACCACCTATTAACTGTTGGGCCCAGGGCCCCAACACCTCTCCAATCCTTCTTGAGCTCCTGCATGCACACGGTGCATATGCATACATGCAGGCACATGTACATACACATATAAGAAGAACAAATCTTTTAAAGAAGTAACAGATGAGGGTGCATCTGTGTGTGTTGTGGGTAGGTTTTTCTGTACTCATTACTTAACCCATGTAAATAACCATACATGGATATGTGGGTATAACATACACATAAAGTTGTCAAAACGTATGGAAAAAAAATTGATATTTCTACTAGATCTCACTAGGCAACAAGTGGCAAAGTTGGCATTAAAACAACAATATTTTGATTTAAAATTCTGCAGGCGTTTCCCATTTGTTTCTTTAGTGATTCTACTTAATTCAGTGGAATGGCTTAGATAGCTGATGCAATGGGAAACTAACAGTATGTAATTTCTTTTCTTAACTTTTAGGCAGATTGAAGGTGTGGAGCTGTTTTCACCCGGTGAGCAGAGATGTCCTTTTTAAATAGAAAATATTCTCAGGACGCTTCCCATTTCCCATCCAGAAAATGAAATCGCTCAGATCTAGTAAAAGGTTAACAGGATTAGAGCTACGGATCGGGCTGACCTTCTCGCAGACCCAGCGATTGCGACTCCTCCATAGGAAGGCGAGGACGCTGTTTCTTTGACTGTCGGGCGAAGAGTCCAGCGCCTGCGCTCAGAACCGAACCCCTGCAAGGTCAGACTGTAAACGGAACTCTGCAGCCGCCTGAGCCCTTCAGCGCAGCTTCCTCCGCCGCGGGATTCCGTAGCTTCCGCTTCCGGCCCGGAGGATCGCGGAGCCCGGATTTGGAAGCCCCAGGTAGGGAGCTCGGGAGATTTGGGGGGGTTCCTGAGCTGCAAAGCGTGTATGGCGGGAGGGCAAGATTTCGCGTGGCAGCCTGGTGCCTAGAGAGTTCTTTTCAACTCTCAGCGGAAACCTATTTTTTGGGGGGTGGGGATGGGGGAAGTTGGTTTGATTTGCTTTTTCGAGAATGTTTCTGTGTGGCCCTGTATGTAGCCCTGGTGTCCTGGAACTCACTCTGTAGACCAGGCTGGCCTCGAACTCACCTCCCAAGTGCTGGGATTAAAGGCGTGCACCACCACTGCCTGGCAGTATCTTTTTATTTATTTCTTGGTGTGGCGGGGTAGGGAGGGGCGCGAAAGTCAGGACTGCTTGCAGGCGTCTGTCCTCTCTTTCCATCATGTAGCTCCAGGGCTCTAACTCAGGTCGTCAGGCTTGGTGGCAAGTGCCTTTACTTGCTAAGCCGTATCACCGCGCAGTGAAAGGAATGTTGGTAACGATTCGCGTGTACTTTTTCCTTAAAAAAAAAAAAAAGTTATATCTTAACGCATGTGAGTATTTTGCATGCATGTATGTCTGTGCATACATGCAGAGGCCTGAAGAGGGCGTTGGATTCCCTGGGACTGTATATGTTGTGAACCACTCTGTAGGTACCCTCTAGGTACTGAGATCGAACTTGGATCCTCTTAACTACTTAACTACTGAGCCATCTCTCCAGACCTACTTGTACTAAGATATGAAGAAGCCCTCCTGCTCGGTTCTATGGTTCCTGAGCTGGTTCTATTTCTAGATTGAATAAAACCAGCAATGGTAACGTGTGACTCCGTTGGGTTTTGTTCTCTTATCTTGTGTCTCTGGTTTCCACGTTCCTTGTTCAGTCTACAGGCCCTGAAGAATGAAGATTTAAATACAAGGCCATGGCTAAACATCTGAAGTTCATTGCCAGGACTGTGATGGTTCAGGAGGGGAACGTGGAAGGTGCCTACCGGACCCTGAACAGGTAAAAGGACTCAGAGTCTTGCCTAGGCCAGCCTAGGCAATGTGAGGTTATCCTCCACCTCATAAACTGTCTCACCCTGGTGCCAGCTCAGTGTGTAGGCTCTGGACGCTTCTTATCCCCTCCGTTTAGTATCCTAAAAATGAAGTTCTCCAAATTCAACTCGATGGAGCTTATCCAACAAGCAGCCGTCGTCTCTTGATGATACATCTGAATTCTGTCCAAAGTTTTGGAAAGAGCCCATAAATCTGTGACTGCCTGTGCACACTATAATCTCAGCATCTGGGAGGTGGAGGCAGGAAGAATTTGAGAATAATGTAGACAATCTTGACTAGGCTGAGTCTAAGATGACCCCGCCCCATGTCCAAAAAAAAAAAAAAAAGTGGAAGGGAAATGAGAAACAAGAAGCTGAGGCATAGTGCTTCTTTCAGCTGAGCCAGTTTCTGCGGAATAAGGCTACTAGACAACAATAATTCCTTTGTGAGTTTTGTTCATCTCATGTAGTTCAGGCTGGCCTAGAATGGGCCGTGTAACCAAGGGTAACCTTGACTCCTGACCCTCCTGCCTCCATCTCCCGGATGCTGAGGTTGATTCTGTGCTCACTATCATTTACATGCCTGGCTAGAAAAGACAAATTCTAGTTGGGCTCTTGAAGAAATAAGGCATAGATGAGAAGGCATTTCAGGTTCCAAAGAGAGTCATAGCATAAGCAGAAATACATAGCTAGGGGCTGGAGAGATGGCTCAGTGTAAGGAGGGCATGCTGTTCTTTCAGAGGACCCCAGCTTGGTTCCCAGCACCAACGACTGATGCCAGGGATCTGATGCACTCTTCTACCTGCCCTCGGCAGGTACTCACGCATGGGACATAGACAAACATATACTTACACTTAAAAACAGTGACGTGGCTGGAGAGGAGGGGCTCTGTGGAGAGGTATCTGAACACTAGACTATGGCTAGAGACTAGTCCTGATGAGATCGTACTCTTCTAGTTCTTCTAGGCTTCCCTAGTCTGGCATACCTCATTTAACATTTTTATTTCATTTTTAATGATGTGTATGTATGTGAGTATGGGCATGTGAATGCAGGTGCCAGAGGCTAGAAGCATTGCCCCCCTGACTCAAGTTCTGGAAGTTGTGAGCCACTTTCCAGCTCTTGCTTTGTTTTGTTTTGCTGTTGTGTTTGTTTGTTTGTTTTGTTTTTTTGAGAGGGGTCTCACTGTATAGCCCTGGCTGGTCTAGAACTGCTTATAGGGATCTGCCCACTTTGCTTCCTGTGTACCGCTAGGCTCCTCTTTTTAGCTTTTCTTTTTTTCTCTTATTTCCTTGGCCATGAGGCTGAAAGGCATAATAAGCTTTTTGTTGTTGTTGTTTTTTGGTTTTTCAAGACAGGGTTTCTCTGGGTAGCCCTGGTTGTCCTAGAACTCACTCTGTAGACCAGGCTGGCCTCGAACTCAGAAAGCCACCTGCCTCTGCCTCCCAAGTGCTGGGATCAAAGGTGTGAACCACCTGGCCATAATAAGCTTTATTTTCCCATGAAGATTGCTTTGCTGCAGGTGCTGGTGAAAGTTCTCTCACGTGGCATGTGGTACTTCGCAACTAAGTGCTCCTCTGCTTCACTTAATTGCTCATTTTCAACAGTACTTCCTGTCTTAGAGTTTGACTGCTGTGAACAGACACCATGACCAAGGCAAGTCTGATAAAGGACAGTATTTAATTGGGGCTGGTTTACAGGTTCAGAGGGTCAGTCCAGTATCATCAAGGCAGGAACATGGCAACATCCAGGCAGGCATCGTGTGGGAAGAGCTGAGAGTTGTACATCTTCATCTGAAGGCTGCTAGTGGAAGACTGGCTTCCAGGCAGCTAGGAGGAAGGTCTTAAAACCCATCCCCACAGCGACATACCTATTCCAACAGGGCCACACCTTCTAATAATGCTACTCCCTGGGCTGAGCGTATACAAACTATAACACTTCTTTGCCCACTTTTCCATATGTAATGGAATGCATTCCTCACTTCTACTTTCAAGAGTATAAAGCAAAGCATAATAAATTTTTCTCATTCCCTCTCTGAACGAGGTAATCATCTATTCCTTGAAGCCAGGTCACAGTCTTACCGTTCCTAGGAGATTTATTTACTTATTTAGTATGAGTGTTCTGCTGCATTCATACTCACACGCCAGAAGAGGGCATCAGATGCCCTTACAGATGGTCATGAGCCACCATGTGGTTGTTGGGAATTGAACTCAGGACCTCTGGAAGAGCAGTCAGTGCTCTGAACCTCTGAGCCATCTCATGTCTATCACCTCCTTTGCTTCCTGGCATAGTCTTGGGACAAGCCCAGAGGGGCCAGACAAGGCTCCTCTCAGGGCTTCCTGGGTCCAAGACCTTGGCAGAATATGGGCGTACTGCCTTGACTGGGAATTGAACCCGGGCCAAGCAGCTGTGCTCATTATAGCACCAGCACTGCTTGTTTTTGTTTTTGTTTTTGTTTTCTTTAATCCCAGCACCTTCTCTCTGTGAATTCGAGGTCAGCTTGGTCTAGATAGTGAGATCTAGGTCAATCAGGGCTATGTCTCAAAAACAAATAAAATATTTTTATATGAATGTCTATGTGTGCCATGTGTATTCAGGGACCTCAAGGAGAGTATAGAACCCCCTGGAACGGCACTATCCTCTTGGGCTGGGTTTGTAGCTCAGATGGTACAGTGCTTGGCTAGCTTGTGTGAGGCTTTGGGTTTCTTCTCTAGTACTCTGTGAACTGCGTGTGGCGACGCGCAGTTCTAGCAGATAGGAAGTGGGAGGATTTGAAGCTCAAAGTTGTCCTTGACTGTATTGCAAATTTGAGGCCACAGGGCTACACCTGGAGTAGGTGTGGCCCTGTTGGAATAGGTATGTCGCTGTGGGGGTGGGTTTTAAGACCTTCCTCCTCGATGCCTGGAAGCCAGTCTTCCACTATCAGCCTTCAGATGAAGATGTAGAACTCTCAGCTCTTCCCACACGATGCCTGCCTGGATGCTGCCATGCTCCTGCCTTGATGATACCGGACTCAACCTCTGAACCTGTAAGCCAGCCCCAATTAAATATCAGGGCTGTTCAAGCCTGATGACTTGAGTACCCATGTGATGGAAGGAGAGCATTAACTCTTGGGTATTATCTTCTGACCTCCACAGAGTTGGAGAACCGGCCAGGTGCACTGGCTGCTCTTTAGAGGGCCAAGGTTCAATTCTCAGCACCCACTCCACTTCCAGGGCATCTGACACCATCTCCTGGCCTCCACAGGACCAGGCACATAGCACATTTCATGTACACAGACATGCATGTAGGAAAACATATGTACATAAAATACATATATACATAAAAACATATG
Organism: Mastomys coucha; assembly: GCF_008632895.1. NCBI lineage: Eukaryota > Metazoa > Chordata > Mammalia > Rodentia > Muridae > Mastomys > Mastomys coucha. Next base: position 43,588,604 of record NW_022196898.1, on the reverse strand, counting down.
CATAAGATAATAAAAATCTAAAAAGTAGATACTATGTGGATATTTTCTACCACCTGACCTGGTATTATTTCAGATCTTATTCCAAGGAATTTTTCTTTCTTATTTATTTTTATTTTTTGGTTTTTCGAGACAGGCTTTCTCTGTGTAGCCCTGGCTGTCCTGGAACTCACACTGTAGCCCAGTCTGGCCTCAAATTTACCATATAGCTAAGAATACCCTTAAGCTCCTGATGCTTTTGCCCCCATCGCCTGAATCAAGGTTACAGGCATGAACATGCGCATATGTGCACACACATTCAACACCCCATTCTCTGCAGCTCTGGGGATAGAACATGCCAGGGAAGCACTCTAGCAGTTCATTATAAGCTGAGTCCCCAGCATAAAAAATTTCACTTTCTTTAAAAAACATGTCAGTACAAAGCAGTTGGGGGTGGTGACTTCCACTTGCAGCCCCAGTCCTGTAGAGGCTGAGGCAGGAGGATCTCAAGCTTGAACTATACGGACCCTGTCTCAAAAAATGAGGACACTGAGTACTTTTTTTCTTACTTCAGTTATTAAAACACCAAGGAAATTACAAGGTTTTGGTTTTGAGGGGAGGATCCAATTTATATTCCCTAAGAAGAGAAGATTTGATCTGAAGATGGAGCTTACTTGGTAGGAAGGCATTGGACCAGCAGTACCATATAAACTGGCAAATGGTGCCTTTTTCCTGTAACTCTGGCACTCAGAGATGCAAACAGGAAGATGAGGTTATCCTTAGTTATACAGCAAGCTTGAGGCCAGCCTGGGCTATGTAAGACTACCAAAGAGAAAGAGTCCTTGAAACAAGGAAGACTTCAGCTGAGAGCAGAAGAGATGTTTATAAGATAAAGTGAAGAAATCCAGGCCCCTAGACTCTGAACCCCAGCTTTAAGCTCCCTGGGGCTCCTTATGAACTTGAAACCATGCTTTCGAAAACAGCGCAGGGAATGTATTGGCAGTTTACAGTCACTTCAGAAAGCTGCATTTTAAAAATAGTAGTCTGGTCAGGGTGACACATGTTTGTAATTCCAGCCGGCGCAAGAAAGCTGAGGCAGGAAAATCAGAAATTCAAGGTTATCCTTGACTACATATTAAGTCAGAGGCCAGCCTGAGATATTTAAAATCTTGTCTCAAAAACAAGCAAAAAGCTACATTTTTAGTATAAAAATATAATTTGCAAAGAAGAAAGCTGCATTTCTATTCCTTTTTTTAAGTCTTGAAGTGATATGGAAATGTCTTATAAGTTGTACTTTAGCCTGGTTGGAGGAGGGAAGTGATCAATCTTTTGCTCTTAGGGTGCTTCTCTAGGCAAGAACTTGTAAGCTTGTGTTTGCGAGTAGAGTCCCTGCGGGCGTCCTGTCCCTGCTGGATGCAGCCCTTCCTGACCTAGCTTCTCTTTCCTCAACTGTTCCCTACTGTGTTCCTCTTGGGTCACCTTTTCTACATACTTGTTTCACCCCAGTCTTCTCTTTTTTAGCTTTCAGATGGTTGTGTTTTAAATAAGCCTCTTGTTCTGTGATCTGATTGCATTAGCGGTTGCAAGTGAGAGCTAGCTGTGCTTGAACCTTCACGGTGTTTGGAGTGCAGAGGGAGCCATACAAAGGGAAAGGCCTATGTGTCTACCCCGGGAGAGTGCCAGAAATGCCTGTTATGTAACCAACCAGGGGCCTTCATTGGAGCCCTGAAGTGAGGATGTGGAGAGTGGGGGTTGCTAGAAGCCGGGTGTGATTGGCTGGCCCCCAAACTAGGAAAGACAAGAACACTGGAAGCATGCCCAGTTGACCCCTTTTACTCCTGATGGGCCAGCTTCTGGGTTCATTGAGTCCTTCTGCATACACAGCGGCGGCTGACGCAGCCTGGCTACACTGACATGTGAATCTGCCACCCCCAGGTTCCCCTTGTAAGAGGCTCGGCTCCTTTTACATAATCAGTTGAGTTTTACTAAAACTGGCAGCTGGTTTCTCCTTCATGTAGGGTTGCCAGGCACCAGAACTCCAAGCTGATCTGTTTACAGTGAGCTCTCATCTGCTAGTCCTTGAACTACCTTTGTAGACTGAGGTGACACTAGTAACACCTTCTCAGAGTGCTGCCATTGAGCTCCATCTGTAGTTACCCCACCCCCACTCCCTCACTGGGAACTAGACCCCAGGGCCTTCTGTATAACTCAGGCAGGCACTCCACCCCTCAGCTACACCCCTAGCCCTTTAACTATTACTTCTTGAGTTCTTTTGGGTCTGTTTATTTGGTTGGTGTTAGGGGTTTTTTGGAGACAGAGTCTTGTGTATCCTAGGCTTGCCATGTATGACTTTTGAACTCCTGCCTACACATGTGCACCACCACAGTGGGTTAAGGGGCTCTGGGGAGAAACCAGGTAACAGCCAAGTTACATCCCCAGGGCCATACTTAATTCTGCTACAAAGCTTGACCTACATCCTTGCCTATTAGAGATGAAGTTGAGTGAGCGCTTCTGTTGTGGGGTGCATGTGTGCATGTACGAGTGCTAAGCTGCTTGGTCTAGCTCTACCTCCAGTGCTGGGGAAACAAATGGGGCCTTTTTTTTACATGGATTCTGGAACTAGAACTCAGATCCAGTGTCAACTCAACCATCTTGGCAACCTAATCTGTGTTTTTAATTTTTTTAAAAAAGATTTATTTATTTAATGTATGTGAGTACACTGTAGCTGCCTTCAGACTCACCAGAAGGGGACATCAGATCCCATTTACAGATGGTTGTGAGCCACCATGTGGTTGCTGGGAATTGAACTCAGGACCTCTGGAAGAACATGCTCTTAACCGCTGAGCCATCTCTCCAGCTTGCTTTTAATTGTTTTTAATATTTATTTACACTTATTTGTTCATTTGTTTGTTTAGTTGCTTGAGACAGGATTTCACTGTGTAGTCCTGGCTAGCCTGGAACTCACTGTGTCAATCTGGCCTCAAACTCAGAGATCCACATGTCTTTGTCTCCCCAGTCCTGGGATTAAAAGTGTGCTCCATCTTGCTTATCAGTGCTCTTAGTTTCATGTCCAGCACTAAAGAAAAAGGAAATGCTTAGGTATTGAGATGATATCCCACCTTCTTGGTATATGTTTCCTCCTTCCCCTATATAAGTAGCTCCACCCAGCTCTTCCCCTCTCATTGTCTAAGTAAGTCTGTCTAGTCTGGCCCAATCATTGGGTGCTCTCCAGACCAATGAGATCCTTACAAAAGTAAGGAGGGTGTGCCTGAGGAATAACACCCCAGGCAGATCCCTAACCTCCAAGAGCACCTACACATGCATAGACACACAGTCATGTGATTAGAGCATGTGGGACATGGGAAATGGTGAGCGAGGCTGTTCCCATGCTCTCATTTGTGTCACTGCTATGACGAGAGCCTGTGTTTAGGCACAATTGCTCAGACTGCAGTTGTATCAGTTGTTTTTTTCTCTAATGTTTTCCTACTGTTTGGGAGCTATATTTCTTTTATTTATTAGGTATTTTGGTTTTTGTTTTTTTAAAGCAGGATCTAAATTACTAGGGGTGATCTGAAACTATCCTCTTACATCAGCCTCCCAAGTCCTGGGCTGATAGACATGTACACCATCACACCAGTTCTTAAATACAAAGAAGAAGGAGCTACATTTTTTATTAAGAATCAACGAGGAACCACTCCATTGAGTTTTGTTTAATTACAAATGGTTTGCCTCATTTGTGGTTGTTTTGGTTTTGGCTTTGTGGGACAAGGCCTCTATGTGGCTCTGCTTGGCCTCCCTACTCACAGAGAACCTGAGTTCTGGGATCAAAAGTGTGCACCACCACACACCAAGCTTCACAAGTGCTTTCCCTCCCTTGACTGGAAAGTACTGCATCGGGAACCACTGTCCCTCAGACGCTGTCACACACTGCAGGTGTGTCCAGGTGTGTCTTGGGAGTCAAAGTGAGGGCGTAACTCCAGGAGTAAGCACTGTGCTGCCTTTTAAATTTACCTCACAGGGTCTTACTGCAGCCTCTGGAAAGCAGTCAGTGTTACGTTGTTACCTCTTCCCACAGTAATTTTCTTTTTTTTTTTTTGGTTTTTCGAGACAGGGTTTCTCTGAGTAGCCCTGGCTGTCCTGGAACTCACTTTGTAGACCAGGCTGGCCTTGAACTCAGAAATCCACCTGCCTCTGCCTCCCAAGTGCTGGGATTAAAGGCGTGCGCCACCACCGCCCGGCTAGTAATTTTCAAACACAAGTTATTTTTGCCTCCTGGCTTCTCATGGGCTGTGAAACTGGTAAGGAACAGTGATGACCCACAGCATCTGACTTCATTACCTGCCTTTATACAGAATCCTCACCACCGACGGGCTTACTGAAGTCATAAAGCGACGACGGTTCTATGAGAAGCCTTACCTCCGCCGCCAGCGGGAAAGCTATGAAACGTGCCGAAGGATCTACAACATGGAAATGGCTCGAAAGATTAACTTCTTGATGCGAAAGAACCGTGCAGACCCATGGCTGGGCTGCTGAGGCTTGGGGCTAGAAGCCCACATTAGTTCTGTGTCCAACTCCTTTCCTTATCCAACCAATTTCTGTTACTTTTCTCTGCAATAAACTCAATCACAGGTGAACAAGAAGGCTTGGACATACAGAACCTATCTTATTGGTCCACAGTGAACCCTTTCTTTGATTAAAAGGAAAATAAAGAATGAAAATAATGGAATAGGAGCAGTAATATTTGTTGTTAGCCTAGGAGAGGGGCCAATTAGAAGATACATGTAATGATAAGAGTTTCTGTTTATAAAGATTTGGAAAAGTTCTAGAAACCATGGTGCCAAAAAGAAAAAAGAAAGAATAAAATATTAGGGCTGGAGAGATGACTCAGTGGTTAAGGGTGCTGGCTGCACTTTTGTAGAGAGCTTTGCTTGAGTTCCAACACCTACTGGGTGACACAGGTCTGGAACTCCAGTTCCAGGTGGTCTGTCGCCACCTTCTGGCCTCTTTGGGTACTTCATGCATATAGTCCACATACCCTTGTGGTTCACAACTGTCTGTGACTCAAACCCTAAAGGAATTTCTTTTCTGACCCCCCACCCCCACCCATAGGCACCATATACATCCGTGGTACACAGACATATATGCTAGGCAAGCACTCATTGAATTATGTGAATAGACTTAATACTACTGAGCTGTACAGTTGTTTAAACTGCTGTTTTATTACTAATTATTTTGGTGGGTTTTTCTTGTTTTTGAGTCTCTGTAGACTAGGCTGGCCTCAAATGCACAGAGAGCCATCTGCCTGTTTCCTGACTGCCGGGATTAAAGGTGCGCACCACCATGCCCAGATAAGTTGTTTTGTTTTTAGAATTTTTCTTTTTAAGATTTATTTATTATGTATACAGCATTCTGTCTGCATGTATGTATGCAGGCCAGAAGAGGGCACCATTTGCATAGATGGTTGTGAGCCACCATGTGGTTGCTGGGAATTGAACTCAGGACCTCTGAAAGAGCAGACTGTGCTCTAAACCTCAGAGCCATCTCTCCAGCATATGTTTTTAGAATTTTAAAGCCCCTTTTCTGAGTCTAGGTGAGGCAAGGAAAGTTTCCAACTGTAAAAAATATACTGGATTTCCTACCCAAAACAACTCTCACTGGAAATGCAGATGTTATTCTTTACTGAACTGCCCTTCTCTCCCTCTGAGTAAAGTACGTATGTGTTCTTGATAAATTCTCCTAAAATACCTAACTACTAAACTAGACTCAAAAGAATCCCAGGAACAGACCTTAAGATGCTAACTCCTGCCAGGCGGTGGTGGCGCACGCCTTTAATCCCAGCACTTGGGAGGCAGAGGCAGGTGGATTTCTGAGTCCAAGGCCAGCCTGGTCTACAGTGAATTCCAGGACAGCCAGAGCTATACAGAGAAACCCTGTCTTGAAAAAACAAAAACAAAAAAAGATGCTAACTCCTGTTTCTGTTCTTGAATCTTGATGAAGGGGCTGGGGGGAGGCAGAACACGAGAGCCTTGGGTAGATGGTAAAGCAGTAAATGAGTCGTAAGAAAGAGCAATGAAGTGTGTGTAAAAGCAAGGGCTTGGAGTGAGCAGTGGAATGTAAGCACAGGAGCTGTGCTGCTCATGTTAGGGCCCCTGCTTTAGGTTCAGTCCAGCAAGTTGTTAATAGGCCTGTGCATAATTGTAATTCCTGCTGGAGCTGAATGTTTGTCCCATATGCTCTCAGCTTCTTGGAGACGTCCAGCATCCGCCTTCCCACAGCAGCATTCTTACCGCAGAGAGGAAGCCTGCTGGTCTCTCTCTGCTGCCATCTGCTTCCTCCTTTCTTTGTCTCCGCTCAGCAGCACCTCCAGTATTTGGGGAGTTGGCACCAGCATCTGCAGAAGACTGGCAGAGAAGAGGCTAGCCACCCATCCCAGGATGCTACCTACTCTCTGAGCATAAAGAGTTTTAAGGGACAGAATTTAGGGCTAGTGGATAAACACCGCCCCCTTGTGGTGTAACGCATTGATTTCTAGCCTTCACTTTTTGTTTTTCTGCATTTTCGATTTAGGGACTTAGGCCAGGCTACCTGCCTCATCCTCTCCAGGTGAGGTTACAGGCTTGCCCCTTTTCTACCGGCTAATGCCTTTGAGCCCTCTTGTGAATTTATTTACTGTTCCTCCTTTAAGAAGCGTTCAAGTCCTTAGGCCAGGGTCCTTATTGCTGCTGAGTTGACAAGGTCTTTCCTCAGGTACCTGACATGTAGATGTTGCCTCCCACACTGTGGGTCGTCTTCTTATCCTGCAATAGGTTCCTTTAATGTTTGTTGTGACAGGACTTTGGCTGGCTTGGAATTGGCCATCCTGTCTCAGACTCACAAGGACTAGGATTAGTTATCTGCCACCACGCCCAGCCAAATGGCATAAGTTTTCCATGTCCAGTTTGCTTTGCTGCCCTTGTTTTTGGTGTCACACCTAAGAATTCATTGCCAAATCCCGTGTCATGAAGACAAACCCTGTTTTCTTCTTCTAAGAGTTCTTGTTTGTTTTGTTGTTGTTGTTTCTAGACAGGGTTTCCCTCTGTGGCCCTGGCTGTCCTGAAACTCGCTCAGTAGACCAGGCTAGTCTCCTATTCAGAGATTTGCCTGCCTCTGTCTCTAAATGCTGGAATTAAAGACATGTACCACCACTACCAGCCCCAAACTAACTTTTACAAGTTATATTTATTTTATGTAATCTGCGTGTCTTACACATGCCACATTCACCTGAAGAAGTCGGAGGAGGACAGCTTTCAGGAGTCAGTTCTCTCCCACCTTGTGGGTCCCGAGGATCAAGCTCAACAACTGTACAGGTTGTTCACCTAGATCTGTGTGTGAATGAAGCTGGAGAGACTTGTGCTGGGCTGTAGCTCGAGAGCTCAGCATTTGAGTCTGCTGTCTTCAGTGCAGTTTTTAGACTAATACACCTGTTCTTGTCGATTTTCTAATCTCAGCTTTCACAAGAATCTCCTGATAAAAAAGGTCCTTGATAATAGTGCTGGAAATTTCTCAAGAATAAAATGGCCGGGCGGTGGTGGCGCACGCCTTTAATCCCAGCACTTGGGAGGCAGAGGCAGGCGGATTTCTGAGTTCGAGGCCAGCCTGGTCTACAGAGTGAGTTCCAGGACAGTCAGGGCTATACAGAGAAACCCTGTCTCAAAAAACAAAAGCAAAAAAAACCCAAAAAAGAATAAAATGGTTCCCTGCCCTGTAAATGTGTTCTGATTAATGTATTCCAGTTTTGTAGTTGAAATGGTCTCACAGAGATCCTTTGCTTGACAGAGCTGGCAATCAAAGCCTGAGCTGACGTGCCCTGTGGTCTTTTGTGCTTTCTAACAATCTGGATTCAGTTTTCTATGGGAAATGTTTTTAGAGGAACCAGCTTTATTTTCAGTATTTAATCAAGTGAATTTTAAAATAAACTTAGTCTCCCACTGCCTGTGATTCCTCCATATTTTTTTTTTTCTGAATTGTTTTCTTCATTAGGAAATGACAAGAGTCAGGCACGGTGGCACACACATGTGCATACACACACACTAGTCTTAACTACTCAAGCTAAAGAATGAAGATTACCTGAGCCCAGGAATTCAAAGACAATCTGAAGAAAACACCAAAACAGGAGAAGGGAGGGGGAAATAGAAGTCTAAAGGGTAACAGGAGGAATAAATGAAATATAGATTTTTACTTATTTATTTATTTATTTTGGTTTTTTTGAGACAGGGTTTCTTTGTGTAGCCCTGGCTGTCCTGGAATTCACTCTGTAGACCAGGCTGGCCTCGAACTCAGAAATCCGCCTGCCTCTGCCTACCAAGTGCTGGGATTAAAGGCGTGTGCCACCACCGCCCGGTGAAATATAGATGTTTTGATAGAGGCAGATGTGAACAAGTAGAAGAGTACAGAATAAACTCATATATGTCAGGTGGTGGATGTTACTGAAATGTGGACATCAGACCCAGGGTCTGGAGCATGCTAGGCAAGTACTATACTACTGGGCTGAATCCCAGGTTCTGGTCTGCAGTCTTACATTTCTTTTTCTTTAAAACTTGTGTGTGTGTGCCTGTGGAGTCCTGAAAACAACCCTGTGGAGTCAGTTTTCTCCTGCCACCTTAGGGGATCCTGGAATCCAACAGGCCGTTGTAAGACACCCCTCTACCTACAGAGCAGGCCCTCATGTGAGTTCTGCCAAAACTATTCAAACAGGGAAAGGACTGTCTGAGAGCTTGGTTTGGTGGTTCAATCCTGTAATCTCAGAATTTAAGAGATGGAAGTGAGAATAGCAGGAGTTCAGGGTCATCTGCATGGTGAGTTTGAGGCCAGCCTGGGCTACGTGAAACTCTGCCTCAAACAAAACAGATAATAGTATCAGGAAACTGGATATTCATGAGCATAAAAATGAAGTTAAAGTTGGGCATGGTGGCACATGCTATAGACCACCAGAAATACTTTCTCTTACCTAACTGCATTTGATGTCCCTTATCTAACCTCTATCCACTCCCCCTACCTTTCCCAGAGGACTTGCCATTCTTTAAAAAAAAAAAAAGTGTTACATTTTATGTGGGGAACTTGCTACAGTAGACAAGTATTTATTAAGTACTTAATAAATGTTAGTGTAAGTACAAGCACTAAGCCTGTAGTGGCTATTCCTGTTTGTCAACTTGACTATATTTGGAAGGAACTACAATCCAGAATTGGAAGGCTCACCTGTGATCATAATCTGGAGGCTGAGAGATACAAGTTTCTGACCTGGATCTTGGCATGGAGATCTTGAGGCATAGTGGATATGAATTCCAGAAGATTAAGATAGGGGGATCTTTGAGTTCAAGACCATCTGGGCCACACCTTTTTCTGGAGACCTGCATAAGGACATTGGAAGAAGGAAGATTCACTCTCTCTCTCTTCCTGCCTGCTTGCCTTGTGGGTCTGAGCACCCACTAGATCCTTGGACTTCCATTCACAGCTGCTGCTAACCATTGCTGGGAGTTAGACTACAGATTGTACGTCACCAACAAATTCCCTTACTATATAGAGACTACCCATGAGTTCTGTGACTCTAGAGAACTCTAATACAAACCCTGTTAACATATATGAATATGGTAGGTGATACTGTAAGTACAGTAAGAAAAAAAAAGGAAAATGGAAATCGAGAGCGTCAAGTATCAAAATTAAATAGGGTGGCCAGAAAGGCTTCTCTGGGGCTAATTAGATCACAAACACGAAGGAGAGTGGAGTGCAAATCTTGTAGGTTTCTTAGTAAAGAGCCATGCAAGGCAGAAAGCAACAAACAAGGAAGTGGTCTGGTTTCTGAGGCTGAGTAAGCCATCGGAATACTAATTGTGATCCCCACAGGTTAGGAAGTGAGGAGTCTTGGTGTTTCATTGGCGAATGGAAGCCAGGGAGAGCTCTGAGTCTGTGTCCTGTTTTGTTGCCTCGTCTCTTGGTATCGCTTTTAAATTAGGGAGGCGAAGTTAAAGTTAGTCCTAGCAATAATCTTAGCGCGCTAACCCTTGACCCGATGGAACGTGCTGCCCACCGATTTCTGCTGCATGCAATATTCACAGGACTAACGTGGACAAGGATCCGGGGCGGGTCAGCGGACTGAACCTCCAGATCCCGCGGCGCGCGCGCCCGCCGCCAGCACCCTGACACCGCGGCTGCGCGGCCGAGGCCCCGCCTTCCGTGGTCACGTGCTGCAGGGACAGCAGCGTGGCGGCGGCTGTGGCGGTAGCGACGGCGGGCCGTAGGGCAACCGGAAGGTTTCCGGTTCCGGTGTAACGTTCGGGCTCCGTCTCAGGGGCTGAAGTTTGTGAGGTGAGTAGTGGCCCGGCTCCCGAGAGGAGAGCCTTCGGCCCGAGCGGCTGGACTGGGTGGGAGTGCTCGGCGGGAAGCAGGCTGAGGGGAACCCCTGGCTCTGTGGGGGGAAGGAGGCAGAACGGGCTTGCTGGAGAAGGGCGGGGGCGAGAAGGAGCAGGGTGGGCAGACCTGCTCTGAGGTGAGGAGTTAGGTCGGACTTGGTGGGGCGGGGGCCAGTAGGGTAGACAGTAAAGACCGGGGCATGGGGGTTCCGGGGGCTCGTAGCTTAGGAAAGTAAGGGATTCCTTCGGAAGATGGGGGTTCTGCTACCTGCTCATTCAGAAGACCGCGTTCTGCCTCCCTCCCCTTCCCCTCCGCCCCCCAGCCCCCCCACCGACGCTGACGCCTCCTCGCTGTCGTAGTTGACCATTTGGTTAGTGACCACTCTAGTAACTGAAATTTTCTTATCCATTGACTGTTTCGTTTGCACATTCGGTTCGAATTTGAAGACATCCATGTGTTAGTATATTGCTTGGGCTCACATCCAGTCTGCTAATACGCTTCACCTATTACTTTGGGTTTTGAAGATGGCTTAAACTTTCTAGCTTATTATTCAATTGTAGTGGGCTGTAAGCCCCATTAACATGAGGATTCTTGGCTGGTTTTGATCACTGCATGTATGTGTCCTTACATGCAGTAAGTATTCTGCTTGACAAGTCATAGTAACTTAAGTCTTTATTGAATGGAGTGTTAATGTCAGATGTTCCCGTTTTCTAAGATGAGTATACTGAGGCTCTGGGGAATTAACTTGCTTGTCTAAGGGCTTGTGAATGGTGGTGCTTACTATAGTCTCGCTTCAGTAGGCTTTCTCCTCCACTTTAAGTGCCCATGTTTGCTTTCTTTTTGATACTGCTATCTCATGATGGCCCAAAAAAGCTATCCCAGGATTATTCATAAAACTTGTCACTGACAAACAGCCTTCCAGCTTCATTCAGATGTATTAAATACTGTGTGTTGACAGATCTTATGAGTGATAAATCTGTGAAGAATGTAGGAGCTAATTAGACTGCATCTTTTTTGTTTTATGACAAGGTCTCATGTAGCCACCGGTGTTGTTGAACTCTGTAGCCAAGGCTGGACTTGAACTCCTGATTCCCCTTGTGCTGGGATCACAGGCTTGTATGATCATTCTGAGGTTGCATCTTTTAGATGTCTTTAAACGGCTTGAAAGAGTAATTCCCAGATCATACTACGGTGCACGACAGTGCTAACAGGAGGTCAGATGGGAAGTTGAGGTCGGTGCAGTCAGTCAGTTGACATACAGCCATTAGGAAGAAAATCAGAAATTAAGTTATCTTTATGCTGTACTGGTGAAGATGTTTGAGATTTAAGATTACCCAAATGTAAGCATGAATAGTGTTGAAATTTTTCACCAACTTGCATTAAGTAATAAAAAATCATTTTGGTATATAGAATGCTTACCAGCATGAATAAAACTACAGAGAAATGTGACAGCATTCTTAAGGATTATGAGATTTAACACAGGCGGACTGACGTGAATAAACCCTCTTCTTTGTATCTGTTAGACGAGTTTTGGGTCAAAGTTGGGTTAGAGAATACCTTCCAGAGTAGAATAGCAAAGTGAACTTCTAGATTGGCTCTTCAGATGTTCTCTTTGCCTATCTTTTATATGACAGGATCAGAAGTTAGAACCCCTTCCTCAGATTAGGTTATTCCTAGTTTGTTCGTTCTTCAGATAGCATTTATGACTGATAACTGAGTCAGAATTAAAATATCAAATGAGTGGGGCATGGTGGTATGCAGAAGAAGAGAGAAGCCAGTGGACCCCTTCCTTGTGTTTTGAAGCTTGGTTTTAGGGAACATATTCCCCTTCATATGAGGTGGAGAGACATGCCTAGGGGTGAAAATAAGAATGGGGAAAGCACTCTTATTATGCAGTTATCTTGATTGTTTTGTTTTCCCTTTCTCTGACTCTTGCTTGGTTTCTTTTAGGTGTAGTATTTTGTCTGACTTGAGCACACATTCTCCATTTCCTCCAAAATGGCACTGTCTAAGCGGGAGCTGGATGAGCTGAAACCATGGATTGAGAAGACAGTGAAGAGAGTACTGGGTTTTTCAGAGCCCACGGTGGTCACAGCAGCGTTGAACTGTGTGGGGAAGGGCATGGACAAAAAGAAGGCGGCTGGTGTGTACTTCTTTGACTCTTCTGACATAACATTTGAACTTCCCTTGGTTGTCCCTATTAGGAGCATCAAAGGAAAGGGGGGCTAGCCCCCACTCCTTTTGTTGTTTTCTTGTTTTGTTGGGGTTTTTTTGAGGCAAGGTCTTCTATGTAGCTGTATCTGGCTTGGAACTCAATAAAGATCCAGCTGCTTCTGCCTCCTGAGTGCTGGGATTAAAAGTGTGTACCACTGCTCCCTCCTCCCACTTTTTAATTTAAAAGACAGGGTCTCATGGAGCCCAGCCTGGCTTCCAGCTCACTAGCTAAGGATGGCCTAAGACATATGAGTCTATTTCCTCTACATCACCACCTCTCACCTGTGCGTGGTAACTCCACAGGGGTGGAATATAAGATATCATGTGTATCAGGTATTTATATTACGATTCATATTGGTAGCAAAATTACAGTTATGAAATAACATCAAGATAATTTTATGGTTGGTGGTCACCACAACATGAGGAACTGTACTAAAGGGTGGAGTCATCAGCAAGGTTGAGAACTGCTGCCCTTCATCCCGAATTCTGTGATCACAAGTGTGACCACACCTGATGTATGCAGTATTGGAGACTGAGGGAACCAGGACATAGGCAAGTACTCTTTCAACTGAGCCATACCTCTCCTTATTTTCTCTTCTGTTACAATGGGAAGAGCTTAAAGAACCGATTTTTCTCTCTCTATTATTTGTGGTACATTATGAATTACAGTCTTTGGTCACCATACCAAATCACCTAAGTCAAATTCGCTTAGGAAATATACTACAATCAAAGACTGAGTCTGATTGACATCTCAAAATATGAAAGTATAAGATACATGAAAGGTACAGGGAGGTAGATTTTGTTATGGGTAGTCTTCCATAATTTGTTGTTGTATGAGCTAAGGTGATTATTTTATCTTAAACTGGTTTTAGGGTGTTGGGGATTGTACCCAGGCCCTTGTACCTGCTTAGCAAAGTATTTTTCTACAGTGCTACATACTCAGCCCTAATTTTACACTTTGATGTTCAATTTAAACATCAAAAATGACTATACTACTTTGTGCTCAAAAAAACAAAAGAAAAGAACCTTTTACTTCATACAGCAGGGTCATTAAGTATATCCAAAACTGGGAATTCTACAAAGAAAATTGTTTATTTAGTTACTATGAAGGCAGGGTTTCACTATTTAGCCTTAATTGGCCCCTGTCTCCTGAGTACTGGGATTAAAAATGTGTATTATTATGCCTGGCTATTTTTATTTTATTTTTTATGTGTTTGAGTGTTTTGTTTACATTTATGTATACCCTACAAGCTAGAATGAGTCAGATCCCCTGAAACTGGCGTTACAAAAGACAGTCGTGAGCCTTCATATGAGTATTGGCAATCAAACCTAGGTCCTCTTGGAAAAGCAGCTTAACTTATCTTAACTGATAGGCCATCTCTTGAGCCCCTACAGTTTGTGGTTTTAAATTATGCATCTATGTGTCTGTGTATGGGTAATGTGTGTGTGAGAGAAGATGCTGTCAGAGAGATCAGATTCCCCTGGAGCTAGAGTCATAGGCAGTTGTAAGGCATTCATTGTGGATTCTGGGTATCAAACTTGGGTCCATTGCAAGAGCAGTATGTGCTCTTAACCATCCTAGTCCCCTATAAAGAAGTTCCTGAAACTTTTACCTGCTAGGCGGTGGGGGCACACACCTCTAATTCCAGCATTCAGGAGGCATAGACAGGTGGATCTCTAAGTTTGAGGCCAACTTGGTCTACAGAGTGAGTTCCACAATAACCAGGGATACACAGAGAAACCCTGGCTCAAAAAACAAACAAACAAAAAAAAGTAAAAACTTTTCTCCTCTTTTATTTTGTCTGTTGTTTATTCTATGTCTGGTACTGGACTGTATATTTTACCCTTTAAATCTGTGGCCTTTTTTTTCCTCATCAGATCACCTGAAACCTTTTCTTGATGATTCCACTCTCCGATTTGTGGATAAGCTGTTTGAAGCTGTGGAGGAAGGCCGAAGCTCAAGACATTCCAAGTCTAGCAGTGACAGAAGCAGAAAGCGAGAGTTAAAGGTAGGTTATGGTTTGTTATCTAATAAGCTCAGGAGTGTTTGGAATAATAAGAAACGTGCTGAGCTTACCTGGCTCACACTTGGCATCTGCTATTAGAACACCTAATATTGGGTATGGGCATATAGCTCATTAATAGAGTTTTTGCCTGGCATGCATGAGGCCCTGGGCTCAGTCCAGTACTGCAACACATAGAGTTAAAAACAACAACAAAATAGAATACTTAGAAGGATTCTTAGACATTAAAGTAGAGGGGTAGGGTTTTTATTATCATAGTCTATGAGCAAAGTTCATTTGAAGTAGTTCAAAGAAGTAATTGATAGCTTGGTCATTTTGTCACATACCGTTTTATTTTCACTGTGCCCTCCTTAGTACCTATAAATTGAGCAATCCAAGAATCTTGGATTGCTTGAAACCTAGACATGCTTCAGAATATCTCCCCTGCTTCCTGACTGTAGACCTCATTAATAGAGATTTCTATTTAATGTATATGTAGATAAGATACCTAAAAACAACTACCATATAGTCCACATTACTCCGTACCCTACTGAGGGTCACTGTCTCCATGAGTGGGCCAAGTAAAAGAGTTAGAAATACTCCCTTTTCTACTAAATGCATATTCTGTGGTTGCTGTGTAGTCATGGCCTTTTAACATGAGAAGTGTTAGTGGCTGGTCTCTCTTACCTCAGTTCCCTAGGAAGCCAGTTTCTCTGTCTCACTTTCCTTCGGCTCTCTTGGATTTTGGTTGGTTGTTCTGAGATAGGGTCTTAACTATAGAGCTAGCTCAGGCTGTCTTAGAACTGTGAGGTGCCCAAGTGCTAGGATTATATGTGTGTGCTGACATGATCAGGTGGTTTGTCTTCAATAAGTTTTCTTTTGCTTATGGATCTTTCTTAAAGACTCATATTTAAATTTTATCTCTGTATATTTCTATGTATGGACAGAGTGGCCCACAAAGGTCAGAAGAGGGTGTCAGATCCCCTGGGGTTTGAGTTACAAATAGTTGTAAGCCACTACATAGTTGCTGGGAACAAACGCTTGTCCCTGGGCGACAGTGCTCACTCTTAACCTCTAAATCATCTCTCCAGCCCTTGTTTTGGATTTTTGAGACCAGATCTTGCTACCAAGCCCAGGTTGTCCTCAAGCTCAGAGGTTCTCCTGGCCCAGCCTCCTGAGTACTGAGATTCTAAGCATGTACTATCATCATACCCAGCTCTAAAGTGCTTTTGTTGATACCTTGCATATCAGTTACTTTTCCTGAGATACACACAAAAAAGGAAGCAGTGTCTGCTTGGGGTCTGTAGCCATGCTAGATGACCAAGAAAAATAGAAATTCCTATCCGTTTTGTTTTTTTTGAACATTATAGGGTGATCAAAGAAAGGAGACTTAGTCCTTGACTTAAGTCAGTCTGCTATTTAGGAGTGAGGAGTTGCAAAAATGTGAGTTACAAAATGTGAGTAGCAGTTTTGTATAAATTTGCAACTGGTTATAGAATTTCAGACTTGTGTTAAACTTGAGAGGAGATGATTAGACACGTACTGTACAGATGAACACAGGAGGATTGTGTTACAATAGTACATGCTGCTGTAAAGGCCAAGCTCAGGCTGTGAATGAACTAACTACATGGGGCGGGATAGTAGAAAGGGTTTCTTGAGGGAGATGTCTAGATAGCATGGGATATGGGTCCCATTTTTGGTCCATTCAAGTCCCCACTCCACACAATATATTATGGGAGAGTCCTTTTTCTTGAACTGTAGGAGTTCCAGGAAGCGCTCGCCCCTGGCTGAGGATATGTCCTTGCAAAACACGAGCCCTCCTAGTGAAGAGGGGAAGTCACCCAAAGCCTACCACCGGTGTGTACATTTGCTTTTTCCCATTGTCCCTTCAGTCGGCCACTCTTGGTCCTGTTAAAGTCATTTTGCAAATTAGTCAGCATATTGGAGTTCCCATTATATGATAAGAAGAAAATGTTATTGGGGAATACTAAAAAAGAACAAGCCTCTTTTCCGGAAGAACTTAGATTTTAATTGGGAGAAGGTCTACCTAACACTTGGCAAACAGTGTCAGCAGTATAATGTGATCTAATATAAGCCGAGCTCTAAGTGCTGAGAGGATGTGAAAGAACAGTTGGATCAGAGTGGGATGAGATAATGAGGAGAACTTCCTGGAGGAGGTGAGTTTTAGACAGAGATTGTGGGAAAGGAGGAAGAGCATTACAAACATAGGCACTGGCAAAGATCTTGAAATGGGAACACTTACCAGAACATGAGAATGAAGTTTGCTTGAGTGGGGTAGGAATGATGAAGTGGTGAAGTGGTCCCCTTGGTGGAGTGTCTACAAGACCCTGCTTTTTGCAAGTAGTTATCTGAAAGGTTGCCATATTCCCCTGGGAAAACCACAAGATGCTGGTAGGGGTTGGATGGCTCTTCCTTTCCCCTAGGGAGGGATACAATTCTTCTGTCATTTTGGGTTCCTTTAGGAGGTGTTTGGTGATGACTCTGAGATCTCAAAGGAATCATCGGGGGTAAAGAAGCGGCGAATACCCCGTTTTGAGGAAGTAGAAGAGGAGCCAGAAGTGATCCCTGGACCTCCGTCAGAAAGCCCCGGCATGCTAACAAAGCTCCAGGTTAGTTAAAAGAAGCAAAGGGGTTTTGTGAGTTGAAGCACATGGGTCCAGTGATCATGATTTAAGTTTGTGTTAACTATTTGGGAAGTTTTATTTTTTCCTTTATATTTTAGCAGTCCTTGGTTTGATCAGAAGTAGCCCAGCTAAGGATTATTGAGCACCTAGTATGTTATGTTGCCGCTTGCCCAGTTTTCTACCTCATCATCATTGGAAAAAGGAAATGAAATGATAGCACTTAGTTTGATTATATCTTTAGAGCTTCTTTCTGCTCTTTGTTAGGACATAACAAGGGGTTTATAGAAACCTCTCTAAAGAGGACTGCACCATTGCCCATGCTTATGGCAGTAGGAATTCAGGGGTCGATAGCATGATCATTAACATTTTTAAAGACAAGGTCTTGCTATTAGCCCTGCCTGGCCTACGATTCACTCTGTATAGACAGACCAGGTTGGTCTCAGCCTGCTATTGCTTCCCAAGTGCTGAGATTAAAGGTGTATTCTACCATGCCTGACTGATAACCTTGACTTGTAAACATAGTATGAATCTTTATGTGCGTGCAGGAACCTCTGAGAGTTAGACGTGTCAGAACTGGTTAGAGATGGTTGTGAGCCACCATATGGAGACTGGGACCTGAACTCAAGTCCTAAAGAAGAGTGGTTGGTGCTTTAGCTCTGAACCATGTCTACAGTCTTCCTGCCCACTTTAATGTAGTAGCTTGTTACGAAGTGTACATGCACTGCGTTCCCCATTTTAGACTTAGGTTAATGTATTAATGCCTTATCCAAAGAAATACAGGCAGAAAGTGTGGTACAGTTCTAACCTTATATTGTCTGGGTCTCAGTCATATATATTACCTAATATACCAATCCTAACTTGGGGAAAAAAGATTGAAAAATTCTGGTACTTAAGGGTATAGGCTTATCTTTAGTAAATTTTCTTGTCTATGGTATAGATATTTATTGTGGAGATGTTCACAGACTTTTAGGTCTCTAGAACTGACTGCTTTTTCATTTAGGAACATTTATGGGAGGAAATAATCTTTTCCACCTTTTCCCTCTGGAGAACAGATCAAACAGATGATGGAGGCAGCAACACGACAAATCGAGGAACGGAAAAAACAGCTGAGCTTTATCAGCCCCCCTACACCTCAGGTATGGTGCCTGATTGTTCTGAAAAGAAGAGTTAGCACAGTTTGTTGTCATTCATCCACAAAGTCCAGAAAGGGCTCCAGTTGTCCACCATAATCTTCCATGGTGTGTATCTGTATGCCTATTTATCTCACACTCTGATTTCTTTTACTCTCTTGTCTTATAGCCAAAGACACCTTCTTCTTCCCAACCAGAGCGGCTTCCAATTGGTAACACTATTCAGCCCTCCCAGGCTGCTACCTTTATGAATGATGCCATTGAGAAGGCAAGGAAAGCTGCTGAACTGCAAGCCCGAATCCAGGCCCAGCTGGCATTGAAGCCAGGGCTTATTGGCAATGCCAACATGGTGGGCCTCGCTAATCTCCATGCCATGGGCATAGCTCCACCGTGAGTATCTTTCACACAGTCCCTTATCATTTCTAAAATTTCTGGGGTAGTTAACTAAAGGTAATTTACTTGAATATTACTATATTATTGACTTTTTTTTTTTTAAGATTTATTTATTTCTTTTATGTATGTGAGTACACTGTCCTGTCTTCAGACACACCAGAAGAGGGCATCAGATCCCATTACAAATGGTTGTGAGCCACCATGTGGTTTCTGGGAATTGAACTCACGACCTCTGAAAGAGCAGTCAGTGCTCTTAACTACTGAGCCATCTCTCCAGCCTGTTACTGACTTTTTTTCTCAAAGAACATTAAATAATTTCTTACAGTTTCATATTTTTAATATATGATCTAAATTCAGTTACATGTTTTTGGCTTTATTGTAGTTTGTTGTCTGCTTATAACTGATAGAACTAAAATAATAATTTTCACTTAATAATGGAGGTAAGAATAGGATCAGATTTCTGGACTTATTACTTAAGAGCTTTAGCCATTAAACAATATTGTTTGAGACCATATGTTAAACTTGGGTGGCACATGGTGGCACATGTCTGCAACTCTGTTACTCAGGAGGGAGAAGCAAGAATAGTGAGGTAAATAAGAATCTAGACAAGTTCTAGGCCAGCCAGAACTACATAGCAAATGAGACATGGTCTATGTCTCATTTGTGATTGTTCTAGCATCCCAAGACTAATTCAAGAACTTAGGAACAGATGATAGAGTTGTTTCTCATACATCCCAGTGGTAGCACATCTGGCTAGTATGCAGGAGGCCTTGGCCTCTCAGACTCTTGAACCAACACAAAAGAGATGAGGGTGGAGGGGAATGGCCTGGAAGATGGCTTCAGTGGTTGAACCATTGGCTTCTCTTCCAAATGATTCAGGTTCAATTCCTAGTATGCACATGGTGACTCACAATTGTTTGTAACTCCAGTACTTCAGGATTCAACACACTTACATAGACATACATTGAAGCAAAACATACATATATATAGGCAAAACACCAGTGTGCATGAAATAACAACAAAAAAAAGGCAGGAGTGCATGTAGGAGTGGAAAGGTGGCTAAGTAGTTAAGAACACTTGCTGCTATTCCAGAGGACTAAGGTTTGGTTCCTGGCACCCACAGGTTGGCTAACAGCCATCTGTAAGTCTGATTTTGGAGGACCTGAAAATAAATTTTGAAAAAAGAAGAATTTGGGAATAAAATAAGATGAGATAGTGGCCAAGTGGTAGTGGTGACACATGCTTTTAATTTCAGTACTTAAGAGGTAAAGGCAGGGAAGTCTCTGAGTTTTAGGCCGGTCTGTCTGGTCTACATAGTAAGTTACAGAATAGCCAGGAGGAAAAAAAAACAAATTTTTCTCAATATGATTTTAGAATTAATTTCATTTGATTATGCCCTGTGTCCAAGTACTTGATTTGATGTATGTTTTAGGGGAACCCCTGAACTTGAGTATGCTGTACAAATGCTCTAGTACTGAGATATTTCCTTAGCCAACACTGAGTTAACCCTCAGCCTGGTTTGATGTTTTATATTAATAACTCTTAGCTAAAAACAGAACTAATTTACATTGGTCTTTTTTGCTGTTGTTTCATTTCAAGATTTATTTGTTTTATGTGTATGAATATTTTGCCTGCAGGTATATCTATGTAGGTCATGGGTAAATGGTGTCCGAGATCAGGAAGAGGCATAGGATTCCTTAGAACTCAAGTTACAGACAGCTGCAGACCCCAAGTGGGAGCTGAAATCAAACCCAGGTCCTCTGCTAGAGTAGTCAGTGCTCCTCATTGAGCCATTCATTCAGTCTTCAGTCCCTGTACTTTGA
>NW_022196898.1:43564846-43568024 GCF_008632895.1 Mastomys coucha | reverse complement strand
AAATAGAGATTTTATTAAGCACTGATGAGATTACCTTCCCTAAGGTTAATTTACAGTTGTCTTTGATAAGTCTGGTTCCTTTTGTTTTCAGTTGGGTTTTCCTTGCTTCAGGGTTTCATGTAGGATTTATTTCTTTGTGGGATGTTTTGTTTCTTCAGGAAAGTAGAGTTAAAAGATCAGACTAAGCCTACCCCACTTATCCTGGACGAGCAAGGCCGCACTGTAGATGCGACAGGCAAGGAGGTGGAGCTCACACATCGCATGCCCACCCTGAAGGCAAACATTCGGGCTGTGAAGAGGGAACAGTTCAAGCAGCAGCTAAAAGAAAAGCCGTCAGAAGACATGGAGTCTAACACCTTTTTTGACCCCCGAGTCTCAATTGCCCCTTCCCAGCGCCAAAGACGCACTTTTAAATTCCATGACAAGGGCAAATTTGAGAAGATTGCTCAACGATTACGGACAAAGGTAATTTAGAAGCTAAGAAGCTGACACAAAGACACTTTTAGGTCCATACTTTTGGAAAATAGAAACATAATTTAAAACAGTGAGTAACTGGTTTAAGTGCTATATTCTTAGAATATTTATTGTTTATTAGATTTCTGTTCCTGACTGCTTTCTGCTTGTATAGAAATTTTCATTAACTGACAGTTGAGGAAAACAGTTCAAAGCCAATTTCTTTCTTTTTTTTTTTTTAAAGATTTATTTATTATTATATGTAAGTACACTATAGCTGTCTTCAGACACTCCAGAAAAGGGCATCAGATCTCATTACAGATGGTTGTGAGCCACCATGTGGTTGCTGGGATTTGAACTCAGGACCTTTGGAAGAGCAGTTAGTGCTCTTACCTGCTGAGACATCTCTCCAGCCCTAAAGCCAAGTTTTTGACTTTTTTTGATGAACGATAGCCTGATGTTAAAATTTACTACAGGAAATCTACATGCTTGGGAGAGTTGGATTGACTGTAATTAGTTAAATTGACCCTTTTGTCTTCTCATAGTGAGGTTTTCATAGAATCCCACTAATGTATATCTACTGCAAACACACAGTATGAGTGAAAGAAGAGACAAGAGTCAGGGGAGTAAGTAAACTGCGTAAAAAATAAGACACAAATCCTTTAGCAGTTGTGAATTCATTACATAAAGTATTAGAATTTAATAAGGGTTAAATTTGTGGCTCTACAACTTTCCTTTGCTTCAATTTACCTTCCTATCTTGTTTGATCTTGCCCTTAGGCTCAATTGGAGAAGCTGCAAGCAGAGATTTCACAGGCTGCTAGAAAAACAGGCATTCATACTTCAACTAGACTTGCCCTCATTGCTCCTAAAAAGGAGCTAAAGGAAGGCGATATCCCTGAGATCGAGTGGTGGGACTCATACATCATACCCAACGGCTTTGACCTGTGAGTGTGTTAGTTACCAAGAGAAAAGCTACAGACACATTAAATAACACTTTAAATGTAAAGGAAATAGATAACTACACAAACAGATTTTCAAACTATCTTGAGGTATATTTAGCTTTGGGATTAGTGTACAAAATCAGAGACATAATGCAAAGTGAGTCTGTAAAACATATATTTACACCTTTATTTTTGCAGTGCTGGGGGATGAACCCAGGACCTATTTTATCTTGTTATATTTTAAGAGTTTTGTTTTTTTCTTAGTATTTATTCTGTATATTTTACATGTTTATAAAAATCCACTTATAGGCCTAGGGACCGAGTTCAGTGGGTGAATATATGCCTAATGTGTAGAAGGCACTTGGATTTGATCCCCAGAACTGCAAAAAAAGAAAAGAAAAAAGGAAAATATTTATGGTTGCTTTTTTCACCCCTTTAAATTTATTTAGGGGTGTGTGTGTGTGTGTGTGTGTGTGTGTGTGTGTGTACATACACACGCAAGTATACAGATGTGCCCATGTATAGAGTTTCGGTGGAGAGTTTTTGTCAGTTTTTTCTTCTGTTGGTGACATGGGTGTGTGGGGAGGGGGGGGTCTCTCTTTTTAGCTCCAGTGTATTACACATAGGATTTTGCCAGCCCATCACTTTTTCCAGGTCCCATTTAGTTGTAAGAATGCTGGAATTTCAGGTGTGTTCCATTACAGCTAGCTTATTTATTTATTTATTTATTTATTTTTTAAATTTTTATTGTATGAGTATGAATGGATTTTTGTTTTGTTGTTTTGTTAGTTTTATTTATTTTATTTATATGAGTACATTGTTGCTGTCTTCAGACACCAGAAAAGGGCATTGAATCCCCTTTACAGATGGCTGTGAGCCACCATGTGGTTGTTAGGAATTGAACTCAGGACCTCTGAAAGTGCTCTTAACCACTGAGCTATCTCTCCAGCTCGTGTATGAATGTTTTGCCTGAATAGCCTGCATGTGTATGTACATGCACCACATGTTTCCCTAGTGCCTGACGAGGTTAGAAAAGAGTGCCAGATGCCCTCTGGACCTGGAGTTATACCTATTGACAAATCATTTTGTGGGTGCTAGGAACTGAACCCAGTGCCTCTGAAAAGCAGAAGCAAAAGTGGGTTAGGGTTGTTTTAGTCGATTGGTTAGTTAACTGGGTTTTTTTGTTTTTATTGTTGTTGGTTTTGTTGTTTTGTTCTTTTGAGACAGGTTTTTTTCTTGGTACCCCTGGCTGTCCCATTATAGACCGGGATGGCTTCTGCTTTCTGAGTACTGGTACTAAAGGTGTTCAACACCACCTCCAAGCCTAGTAGAAGCGTAACTGATTTCTTTTCATTCTTTTTCTTTTTTCTTAAGATTTATTTATTTTTATATGTGAGTACACTGTTGCAGTCTTCAGACACACCAGAAGAGGGTGTCAGATCTCATTACAGATGGTTATGAGCCACCATGTGGTTGCTGGGATTTGAACTCAGGACCTTCAGAAGAGCAGTCAGTGCTCTTAAACGCTGAGCCATCTCTCTAGTGCCACCCCCCTTTTTGAGTTATTTATTTTACATATGTAAGTACACTGTAGCTATCTTTAGACACACCAGAAGAGGGCACCACTGGATCCCATTGCAGATGGTTGTGAGCCATCACGTGGTTGCTGGGAATTGAACTCAGGACCTCTGGTAGAGCAGTCAGTGGTTCTTAACCACTGAGCCATCTCTCTAGCCATCTCATTCATTTCCTTTTCTTTTCTTTTTCTTTTCTTTTTTTTTT
>NW_022196898.1:43534018-43564836 GCF_008632895.1 Mastomys coucha | reverse complement strand
CAAGTATACCATAGTTCTCTTAAGACACTCCAGGAGAAGGCGTCAGATCTCATTATAGATGGTTGTGAGCCACATGTAGTTGCTGGTGCTTCGGAAGAACAGTCAGTGCTCTTAACCACTGAGCCATCTTTCCAGCCCCTCATTCTTTTTCTTTTTGTAGGTTTTTTGGTTTTTGCTTTCCAGGGAGAGATTTAATATAGAGTCTTACTATATAGCTGTGGCTGGCTTGGAACTTACTACGTAGAGTGTCCTTAAACTCAAAGATATCCACCTGTCTCTGTCTCCTGGGTGCTAGGATTAAAGGTGTGTACCACTACTCCTGGCATCTTTTTGAAGAATCAATAATATAGAATAGTGATACTTAGAACCTTATGCAATTTAAGTAAGTGCTTTACTACAGAATTGTATCCCTACCTCTAGGACAAAGGTTCTTAATTTATTGGTCCAATAATGATAATAAATTTTTATTAGCGTAGTGTAACTAAGTTTGCTCAGTTGGTAAACTACTACTTGCTGTTCAGTCTAGGATATGAATTCAATAGTAGATATGAATTAAAGCCAGGTATGGGAACTCAGAAATTAAGAGCATTTAATTAAAATTAATCCATTGTCCAAATGATGGCTTACAACTACCTGTACTCCAGTTTCAGGGTATCCAACTCCCTCCTCTGACCTTTGTAAGTGCCAGGCACACACACACACACACACACACACACACACACACACACACAGTACACATACATAAATGCATACAGAACACAAAATACAGTGGGGAGGGGGAGACGGAGGGAGAGAGGGGGAGAGTGAGTGAGTGAGTGGGTGAGTGAGGAGGTGGGTGAGTCAGTCTATAAGGTGGAGAAAGATTGAGCAAGTCACTCAGTGTCAGCCTCTGGCCTCCATTCAAATGTACATACATATGCACAATATACATGTGACAAAAGCTTTATTGGAGAACTTTACATCTGTTCCTTCCTCCTGATAATGGCTTTAGTAGCCTTTGTTATAACCTTTTTTTCTTTTCAAACCATTTATTTGTCTGCTTGTTTCTTGGTGACTCATTGTTACTAATCAGAAAATACATTTGGGCCTGGAGAGATGGCTCAATGGTTAAGAGCACTGACTGCTCTTCCAGAGGACCCAAGCTCAATTCCCAGCACCCACATAGCAGCCCACAATTGTTTTTAACTCCAGTTCCAGGGATCTGTGTGAGGTGGTGTCTGGTACCTGTACACAGACAGACATGCAGGCAAAGCACCAGTGCTCATAAAATAAAAATTAATCAAAAAAAAAGAAAAAAGGCTGTCTATTAGGGATATCGAAGCTGACACTAAAATTGGGAATGGCGGCCAGGTAGTGGTGGCATGTGCCTTTAATCCCAGCACTTGGGAGTCAGAGGCAGGCAGATTTCTGAGTTCCAGGCCAGCCTGGTCTACAGAGTGAGTTCAGGACAGCCAGGACTACATAGAGAACCCTGTCTCCAAAAACCAAAACCAAAAAAAAAAAAAAAAAAAAGATTTGGATTGGCAGGCTGGAGAGATGGTTCAGTGGTTAAGAGCATTGACTGCTCTTCCAGAGTTCAGTTTCCAGCAACCACATGGTGGCTCATAACCATTTGTATCAGGATCTGATGCCTTCTTCTGGTGTATCTGAAGACAGCTACAGTGTACTTATGTGTATATATATATGTATGTGTATATATACATATATACACACACACATACATATATATATATAAAATAAATAATCTTTAAAAGTAGAAAAGATTGGAAATGGCTAGTATAAAGAAGATGTACTGGGCGGTGGTGGTTGCACACGACTTTAATCCCAGCACTTGGGAGGCAGAGACAGACAGATCTCTGAGTTTGAGGCCAGCTTGGTCTGCAGAGTGAGTTCTATGACAGCCAGGATTACACAGAGAAACCCTGTCTCCAAAAACCAAAAAAAAAAGATTTGCAATTTTTTTTACTTATTTTTACTTCATGTACATTGGTAGTTTGTATGTCTGTATGAGGATGGTGAATCTCCTAGAACTGGAGTTAGAGACAGCTGTGATCTGCCATGTAGTTGCTGGAAATTGAACCTGAATACCCTGGAAGAACAGCCAGTACTCTCACCAGCCCCAACAGGTGCACCTTTTATAAGACCCCATTTTCTTGTTTTGAAAATTATGTGTAACCTAAGTACATGGTATAGGTAGTACATAATACAGTAGAACACATAGAGAATGAACATTTTTTCATTGTTTTTCTAGGCTATCCTGTTTGTTTGTTTATTTTTTGTGTAGGCTATTGATATCATCTCTACCCACATATCTTGTTTTTTCTTCTTCCTCCAATTTTAGTACAGAGGAAAATCCCAAGAGAGAAGATTATTTTGGAATCACAAATCTTGTTGAACATCCAGCCCAGCTTAACCCTCCAGGTAATGTATAGATTATCCAGCTAAGGTTCTAGAACATGCAGCATTAGCCACAGAGTGCATGAGCTCTCTGCCTATGCTTTCCAACCTATAGCCACATGTGATTTTTTTTTAAATGATTTATTTTTTATTTGCATTGGTGTTTTGCCTGCATGTTTATCTATGTGCCAGATCCCCTAGAACTGCAGTTGCAGACAGTTGTGAGCTATCATGTGGGTGCTGGGAATTGAACCTTGGTCCTCTGGAAGAGCAGCCAATGTTCTCTGGCCATCTTTCTAGCCCCTTATATTTTAAATTTTAGTTTAGTTAAATGGCAGAGCTGGCCAGTGGCTACAGAGCAACATTGAGATCATCAGTTTGTGGATATTACAAGCTGAACTTTTCATAATGCTAGTTCCACCACCACCAAGAACTGTCTGGCAGTTGCCATTCTGTTTTTGCTTTTAATTTTTATTTATTTTGGTATATTATTTGTTTGTTTTGTGAAAGGGTCTCACTATGTAGACCATGCTTACCTGGAACTTTTAGAGATTCTCCTGCCTCTGCCTCCAGAGTGCTGGGATTAAAGGCATGCCCACCTTGTACCCCTACCCCCATCTGTTTTGGCTGTTTTCATGTCCTGGCTTCCTTTAGCATTGTTAGCCTTAAAGCAACAAAATCTAGCTAACTCTTTGGGTGCCCAGCTGAGGTGCCACTTTATTACTTATGCTACTTGTTATGAAATATAAGCCTATTTGCTCCTGTCTCTGGGTGGGGTAAGGGTGGGTGGGGCAAAGAGTCTGTTGGAAACACAAAGGTTTATAGCCTGAGACACTGATAAATGGGGGTGGGGGAGGATGTGTGCTAATCCTCTCACTTCCTCAAATCACTTGGAATTTCTCAGTAAAATTCTCCTAGCAATGGTCACCCCATGTGAATGTGAGTCACATGTTGCTGGCCCCATTTGTGATCTTTGATGTTATTCAGTCTTCCCCCCCTTATTTTATTTTTTTATTTTTATTTTTTATAGTAAAGTCTGTTAGTTTGGTCAAAAGAGATAGGTGGTTTAACTGGTTGTGTTAGTACATGTCTGTAACTCCAGCACTGTGGGGTATTGTGATTGAGTGTAAGCTTGGGATACAAATGAAGACTCATCTGTCTCAAAAGGAGAAAAATTTTTAGTTACTTGATTACCATATATATTTTAAAATAAAGACAGCAGAGATTGTAGTTGTGGGTCTGTTTTCCATAGATGAGTGCCTTCAGTAAGTCACTTAGAACGTTAGGAATTTTCCCATAGAACAACTGAATGCCTTCTTTAAAGATTATATGCTGACTGGCAGGGCATGATGATGCATGCTCTTATAATCCTAGCATCAGGAAGTTGATATAGATAAATAACATGTAAGTTTGAAGCCAACCTGGGGTGCATAAAACCTGTTTCAGACAAACAAACAAAAGAGAGATATGTAGATCTTAAAGGATTTTAATTCTTTCCCTCAGGATGAACCAAGATAATACCATAGTGACAAATTCACTTGGCCATAGTTCCAATAAGTTCAGAAGAATATATTGAGACCTTGAAATAAAAGTCAGACATGCTTTGTCTGAAGTGCTTGGGACAAAGGTGTTTCAGATGCTGCCCTTGGAGCCTTTAGGACATTTTCATAGTATTTGAGCATTTCTCGTGTGGGAATTTGAAAATGTAATAATCAAAAAGTTTAATAATGCCATCTTCTGGTGCATCCGAAGTCAGCTACAATGTACTTATGTATAATAATAGATAAATCTTTAAAAAAGAAAAGAAAAGAGAGTGAGAGACAGACAGACAGACAGACAGACAGGTCATCCTCATATACTGAATTCAAATACATACTGAATTCCAAACCAGCCTGGGATACATAAGTTCCTGTTCAAAAAATCATTTTTGGTTTTGGTGTATTGCAGATCTTTTGTTTTTAGATCAGGGACATTCAGCCTATAATACAAAATAAAAACAGGAACTAGGCTTAATCAGATTTTATTTAGCTGTCATAAGTATGTGTCAGGAATATGAGATTTTTTTTTATAATACATAAACATGCTAAAAAAGTATAGGGGATTTTTGTTTTAAATTTTATTTTACTATCAAGCCCATTGGTTGAGTTAAAGTGAGGTGCTAGTAAAGGTTTATCACTAAGCATCTGCATATGTGTCTAGAGGTTGTATGTGTGTGTTTGTGTACAGATGCCCTCAATGATCAGAAGCTGAAGCTACAGGTGGTTGATTGTGAGCCACCCAGTGTGGGTACTATAAACTAAAGTTGGGTCCTTTGCAAGAGCAATGTGTACTTTTTAAAATAATACATTTATTTTTATTTAGATGTTTATGGGGAGTTGGGCAATGTGCATGTATGTGGGTATGTGCCAAACACATACATATATGCTTTTGGAAGCCAGATCTCCCGTAACTAAAATTTAGAGACATTTATCAGCTATGTATGTAAGTACTGGAATTGAATTCAGGTTCTCTGGAAGAGTATTCTTAACCACTGAACCATCTCTCCAACCAGCTTCTTCCAGAGGATTTCTCCCATTTCCTAGTGCTAAAATTGAGGCAGGGGTTGTACAGTAGTTAGCATAGCTGCATTGCCATCACAAAATTTATTGTTATAAAGCTTAGAGAATTTCAAATTGTATTCCATGGAAGCAGCAAAGTATAGAAAGTAGGACCTGAGTGGAATTCTAGATTCCTTTACTTCCTCAAATTCTTACCTAGTGCTATTTGCACATTGCATTTGCTGTAAGTGTACAACTTCTTTTTTTTTGGAGTGGGGAGTTCCGAGACAGGGTTTCTCTGTGTAGCCCTGGCTGTCCGGGAACTCACTCTGTAGACCAGGCTGGCCTCGAACTCAGAAATTCGCCTGCCTCTGCCTTCCAAGTGCTGGGATTAAAGGCGTGCGCCACCACCGCCTGGCTAGTGTACACTTCTTAAAGAAAAAACATTTATGAGCGATAATACTTTCACTTAGTAAAAAATAATCATATTATCCCTCTCACCACTTAAAAAAAAACAAATAGGAGCCAGGCAGTGGTGACATATGCCTTTGGGAGACAGAGGCAGGCAGATTTCTGAGTTTGAGGATAACCTGGTCTACAGAGTGAGTTCCAGGACAGCCAGGGCTACACAGAGAAACCCTGTCTCCAAACAAACAAACAAACAAACAAAAAACCAAAAAAATACGTCAAGCATAGTTAGTGGATGCCTGCAATTTCAGCAATTTTGAGGTAGAAGCAATAGGACTTTGAGTTCAAGAGCAGTCTGGGCTACAAAAGCACGACTATCCCTCAACCTCCTCCCTCATAGTAGTTGATAGTTTTTCTTTTTTTGTTTGTTTGTTTGTTTTGTTTTGTTTTGTTTTTGAGACAGGGTTTCTCTGTATAGCCCTGGCTGTCCTGGAACTCAACTTTGTAGACCAGGCTGGCCTTGAACTCAGAAATCCACCTGTCTCTGTCTCCCAAGTGCTGGGATTAAAGGCGTGCGCCACCACCTCCTGGCCAGTTGATAGTTTTTCTAAGTGGTAGATTCTTACCTAAACCCCTCTATAATTTATGCTTTGGTAACTCATTTTTCTTTTTGACAGTTGACAATGATACACCAGTTACTCTTGGGGTATATCTTACAAAGAAGGAGCAGAAGAAACTTCGGAGGCAAACAAGGAGGGAGGCACAGAAGGAGCTACAAGAGAAAGTCAGACTAGGCCTGACACCTCCTCCAGAGCCCAAAGGTATGTGCCTGCTGACCTGTCACCACAGAGTGAGTGAGTGAGTCAATCAGTCAGTCAGTCTGTCTGTCTGTCTTCTAAAGCCACTTTAATGTCTTTGATGGTTTTTGTTTGTTTTTCTGAATCATTTACAGGATTTTCTTTTTAATGTGTGCTGTTTTCTTATGGCAGAACAACATATTTATTATAGAAGTCATTTAGAGCTTGTTTTAATTATTTTTTGTTGTTGACAGTTGTCGGTTTTTTTCCTGCTCTCAAGCACTGCTTATTTCAAGTCTCTGCTCAAAATCCATATTTTACAATAACTCCTATGTTGAAAATCTTATCCTGTTAACTCAGATTTTAGAGGAGTTCAAATTATCTAAAAAATTCAGTATACTTATATCATAAAAAACATAAAACTTAGCCAGGCGGTAGTGGTGCATGCCTTTAATCCTAGCACTTGGGAGGCAGAGGCAGGCAGATTTCTGAGTTCAAGGCCAGCCTGGTCTACAGAATGAGGTCCAGGACAGCCATGGCTATACAGAGAAACCCTGTCTCGGGGGGGAAAAAAAAACCAAAAATATAAAACTTAATTTCTTATTTCTCATTTCTCATTCATCAGCATTAAAAATAAACTCCACAGTATACAACTATTGTCTTCATGAGTATATATTTGGAGAGGTATGCCTAGATAGTATATGTAGATAGTAAGTAGGTTGTCCTAACTAGAGAAGTAATTTAAGAGATTAGGAGATTGATTGTTGTTTTCTTTCCATTGTAGTGAGAATCTCAAATTTAATGCGAGTATTAGGAACTGAAGCAGTTCAAGACCCTACAAAGGTAGAAGCCCATGTCAGAGCTCAGATGGCAAAGAGACAGAAGTAAGTGGGGTGCGGTGGGGTGGGATAGGGCAGAGCCCAGGATACTACCTTTTTAGATCCTCTTGGGGTTGGTATTGGAGGGAGGGGAGAGTCCTCTGTTGCTCTCTCTTTCCCTTAGCCCTGCCTCTGATCGGCAATGCCTTTCTCACTTGTGGATGTCCTTCCTGTCACGACAGAGCGCATGAAGAGGCCAATGCTGCCCGAAAACTTACAGCAGAACAGAGAAAGGTCAAGAAAATTAAAAAGCTTAAAGAAGACATTTCACAGGGGGTGCACATATCTGTGTATAGGTAGGTGTCCACATAGGGACTGTCCTGTTTCTTTTTTGAAACAATGTCTCTCTACCTAGCCCCAGCTATCCTGGGACTCACTAAGTAGACCAGGCTGGCCTCAAACCCAGAGATCCACCAGCCTCTGCCTCCCTGTTTCTGGGATGCCCTCCTTGCACCTACATTCTCATTATCTTCCCAGAACGTAGGACAAAAGCACTGTGGCCTTCAAGTGTACCTACCACATTATTCTTTTGTGATGAATACCTCATTTCTCTAGAAATCTCTAATTTTTTTCTTTATTTCCCTGCCTTTATCCTGATGTTCTGTAGTAATAGGCCTTTCATCCACTCTCCAGAATATATTTGTACCCTGGAAATACATTTTTACTTTTCTTCATTTTATTTTCTAGGTTAAGTCTATATATGCTTTCTACTTATTAGATACACTTATTTCTACTAAATAATTCCTTATCAGAAGTGGCACATTATTATAAAATTACTGTTTATTCAGATTAAAATGTTTGGACCAGATGGGATGGTGCATGCCTATAATTCCAGCACATAGGAGGAAGAGGACAGTTCTGAGTTTGTGGCTAACCTGGGCCACATAGCAAGTTTTTGGCTATCCCAAACTGGAAAACAAGACAAATTCTAATAATATAGAGGAGCACTTTCTGAAAGAGTCCCCCCCCATTCTCTGATCTTTTAAGATACTATCTGTAGGTAATTCTATTTACAGTTTTCGATGTCTCTGTTTAGAAAGTTTTATGAATATATGACATCTGCACCATAGGTATCTAGAGGTGACAGAATTTAAAGCTTTTTCTACCTTCTGGAACATAGAGCTTATAAATATTTTTGGATGATAGTAACCCTCCTTCATTCATAGATTCTAACTACTTACTATGAAGAAGTATAAGACCAGCACTTGGGAGGCAGAGGCAGTCAAATCTCTAGAGTTCAAGGCCAGTTTGGTCTATGCAGTGAGTTCCAAGCCAGCCAGACTACATGATGAGATCCTGTATTTACAAGAGAATAGAAGTATAAGTGTGTTCTAGAGGTCTTGATTTTTAGATCCTCTGTGTTTGCCATTCCATTCAGGCAGCTTCTAATGGTAAAACTGAAGACATGACTAAAATTTCCCTCCTCCAGAGTTCGAAATTTGAGCAACCCAGCCAAGAAGTTCAAGATTGAGGCCAATGCTGGGCAGCTGTACCTGACAGGGGTGGTGGTGCTGCACAAGGATGTCAACGTGGTGGTAGTAGAAGGGGGTGAGTGTGAAAGACCCCTGTGGGGAGACCCTCACTCAAATCTCGGGAGGACGTGCACCCAAGGAATCACGAGAGACCGTCTTGATGTAATTACAAGAGATAGTTTTAATTTCAGGGTGCTCCGGGCCGGCACTACACCTATCTCATGCAGGAGATAGTGGAGTCGACCATGAGGCTCGAAAGTTAGGGATTTATATAGGAAAATGGGTCTAGGGGAATAAAGGAAACAGTGTGGCTATACATGATTGGCTAGTGCAAATATTAATTATATTACGTGCAGAACAGAGTGGAAAATTCCTAAGGTTGGTGTTAATCTGAGTCAACAGAGCATCTGACCTTAAACCATATCTGCCCAGACATGTAGTTTATGTCTTTTTGACCTGCTAGTTCTCAGGATGTCTAACAGACTGCTTGCTCATTCCCAGATCTATGTGGGCCAGGTTGTGATGGATTCTTAGGCCCATAACTTTTCTTCCTAGTCAGTACAGGTCCAAAGCTTTAATTTTTCCTTTCAAGTGCAGAGGGTTGAGGGAAACTCTCTAGCCCTAAAGTGATGGAATGGTGGGGAGAAGGAGAGAGATGCCTGTGAGACTGATGTTCTGCTTCCATTTCTGTGTCTGCAGTAGAAGTCTACTCTGGTCCTGGGGTTAGTTCACCTTTCCAACTCTCAAAATTCTCTTTCTAGGCCCCAAAGCCCAGAAGAAATTTAAGCGCCTCATGCTACATCGGATAAAGTGGGATGAGCAGACATCTAACACAAAGGGAGATGGTGAATTGGGGTTAGAAGGGATTAAATGGGAGAGCTGGGGGAGGTGGGGTGATAGTTCTGCCTGTCCTTCCTCCACCCTTCCTGGAATAGTCTAGTGTTCAAGACTTTTAGACAGACTACTTTTGTTTTGTTTTGTTTTGTGTGAGACAGGGTCTTACTGTTTGGCACTGGCTGGCCTTGAATTTATAAGATCCACCTGCCTATACTTTCTAAGGGCTGAGATTAAAGATGTGTGCCCCCTACCCAGCTAGGCTGACTTAGAAAGCACTGCTGCATATATCCTTTGAGGATTTTCTCCCAGCAGACTTTCCTCTCTATCTTGGTTGCAAGTTCTGGTTGCAAGAGTATATTTAAAATCAGCAAACTATGCTTTCATGTGTACAATATCTAACCTGTATTATTCTTTAGTTAAGTTTCTTGTTAGCTAAGTCATGGTAGTTCACACCTGTAATCCCTAGCTGTAGTCTCCCAGGAGTTTGAGGTCATCTTGAGCTATGTAGCAGTTTTAAAGCAGCCTAGGCCACATGAATCTCAAAAAATAAAAAAAAAAAAATTGGTATTTCTTTCTAATCACTCCAGACTAGTAGTATGCACCCATAACCCCAGCACTCAGAAAATGGATGTAGAAAGATGATGGGTTTGAAACCAACATATGCCAATTTAAAGCAGATATGGACTACATACAGAGTTCCTGTCTTCCCCACCCCAACCCCCCCAAAAGACTAATGAATGTATAAAAAACAGATTTTCACATCAACGGCAGCTTTCTACTTTAATCAAGAAAGAATATTGGGTTTTGTTGTTTTGAGACAAGGTCTCACTATGTAGCCCTGGCTGGTCTGAAACTATATAGACCTAGCTGGCTTCACACTCAACAGGAAAGAAAATTTTGGAGCTGGTATTAGAGTTTAGTAGTTTAGCATTTGTCTACCATGTTCAAGATCCTGGACACTGAGGGACAGGGTGTGGGGCACAGGTAAAGAAAGAAAAGATATATTTAGTGGGGCATGATTGCTGAAGCTTGTAATCCCAGCTCTCAGTAGGCTGAGTCAGGAGGGTGGTCTCAAGTTGAAGGTAGGCCTGAGGTACATAGCAAAGCCCTATCTCAGTAAACAAGTAAATAAATAAACGAGTTGTCTGTTTGCTCGTTTGTTTGTTTTTGTGGCATGTGCCTTTAACCCAGCACTTGGGAAGTAGAGGTAGGCAGATCTTGCTAAGTTGGTAGCCAGCCCGGTCTATGTAGTAAGAATCTGTCTCAAAACCAAAACAAATACTGAGCTTCTTTGTGTTTTCCAGATGAGGAGGAATCTGATGAAGAAGCTGTGAAGAAAACTAACAAGTGTGCGCTAGTGTGGGAGGTGAGTGTCTTTGTCAAACGCTGCAGTTCAGCGTGCCCTGGAATGTTTACAACAATTTTTAGAAATTGGTCTTTAGAATGTACCAACTGGGAAAGTATATGGAAAATAATGGTAATAGGAGTACACATTCTCAACTGGAAGTTAATATTTCCAGGCCTGTATGGGAGAGGGGAGTAACTTAATGTTGTTTTCCTCTTGGGGTAGTAAAGCATGCACTAGATGGGAGAATCTGATGTTGGGTGGGTGGGAGCCCGGTGATGAGTGCTTAACTGATGCATTAGATCCTCGTCTCTACAGCAAAATAGGACCTGGCAGTGTGTCAGTCCGCTATTGTCTGAGTCAGATGGTGTCAAGTTTCATTGCCTTATCTATAAAAATAGTGTTATTTGATCTACCTGATGTGTTGGTTGAGAATACATTAGAACAGGCCCAAATTCAACTCCCTTACTCAGTTGGCAGGGCTTATCTCCTGTAACTCCAGCTCCAGGGGATCTGACAGCTACCTGCACTCACATGAACACATTTTTTATTTAATTTTTTTTAAAGATTTATTTTTGTAGCCGGGCGTTGATGGCGCATGCCTTTAATCCCAGCACTTGGGAGACAGAGGCAGGTGGATTTCTGAGTTCAAGGCCAGCCTGGTCTACAGAGTGAGTTCCAGGACAGCCAGGGCTACACAGAGAAACCTTGTCTCAAAAAAACAAAAACAAACAAACAAAAAAAGAGATTTATTTTTGTGTATGAGTGCTTTGCTTACATGTATCTACATCACATACATGCCTTAATATTCATTGAGTGCTTTGCTTACATGTATATATGTATCTACATCACATATATGCCTTAATGTTCATAGAAGCCAGAGGAGGGTGTCAGATCCCTTGGAACTGGTACAGATAGTTGTCAGTCACTATATGGGTGCTTAGAACCAAATCTGGGTCCTCTGTAAGGACAGTAGTTGCTCATAATTCCTGAGCCATCTCTCTAGCTCATAAGTAATTTTTTTTAATCTTAAAAAAAATAAAAGAGTTCTTAAGGCTGATGCTGTTACTTAATGTAGAGTGTTCTCTTACATGTCTGGCACCATAGGTTTGATCCCCAGTACTCGGGAGAAAAAAGTTGTTTACATCGGTGGTTCCCTTTAAAACAGTAACAGGGAAAAAAGAAACCAACAACTAGAAACCTTTATGTATAATCATGCAAATATCTAAGACATGGGGTTATAATTACTTTATTATAGAATCGCATTTCAGCTAGGGGTGTTTAAAAGAGTGTTATGTCTTGTTTAAGTAAGTTGAGGTGTTAGAGTCCTTGCTGTACATGAATAAGGCTCTAACTTCAGTTCCCAGCACTGGATAGGGTAGAAAGCTTATTACAATTCTGGTCTCCGGGGCATGGTGGTACAATTAGGATGCTGAGGTAGGATTTCTAATTCAAAGGGAGTGTAGGCCTAATAGCAAGTTACTCTTTTCAAAGAAGTAAATACAACTTCCGTTTCTTACCTAGGGTACAGCCAAAGACCGGAGCTTTGGAGAGATGAAGTTTAAACAGTGCCCTACAGAGAACATGGCTCGTGAGCATTTCAAAAAGCATGGGGCTGAACACTACTGGGACCTTGCACTGAGTGAATCTGTGTTGGAGTCCACAGACTGAGACTACTGCTAGCCCTTCTGTCTTCTTTGCCTTTGTTTCTTCTGTCTTCTCACTCTACTTCCCAACCTTACTCTACTGTGCGTGTGATCTCAGAACTGTGCCAGGCTGATTCCGGGCAAAAAGACTGCCAAGTTCACCCAGTCAGCCTGGTGCTACCCTTCATCCTGTATGTGCATATGATTAAAGAGTTATTTTTAAAATTAGTATGATATTTTTCATATGGTCATAGATATTAGAATTTGTTTCTGTGGATGATTTTTCCATTTTCATGGGATCCTAGCAGTTGAAGTGTATGAATATCTTTCTAAACAAATGATAAGTACAGTTTTCTGGAGCTAATAAGTCAGAAGGTTGTATTAAGTGGTTGTGGGATGAGTGGCCAAATTCAGTGTGTATTTCTTAACCTTCATTGCTAGAAAACAAGGTCATATGTTGGTTTCTTTAGGTCAGGTCCTAGGAAATTAGTTCTTCATATGGGTATGACCTTTTTTTTTTGGAGGGGTATGGCTATTTTGATTGAAATAGACTACATAGTATCCAAGGGCATCAGTTTGTAAACTAAGACAGGAATCAGTAACTTAGTTCGATTTTCACAGGTGGATCTGTTAATGATGCCATGTGACTCCTCAGTGATATGCTAAATAAAGCTTTTAGAAGATTTTAAGATAGGATGTCATGTAACCTAGATCAGCCTCAAACTTGCTATGTTCAGGGTTACCTTGAGATTTTATCCTTATTTCACTTCCCACCTTCTGGGTTGCCAGTTTTATATGTGTTGTTAGGGATATTGAACTCAGGATTTTGGGTATACTAGGCAAGCATTGTACCTGCTAAGTTCATTCCCAGTCCCTAACTTAACGTTTTCTCTTTGGCAGGTGGTGGGGAGTCAGGCGTGGTGGTGTGTGTAGGTCTGTAGTCCCAGTACTAAGGAAGCTGCATCAAACAGATCCTATAACTTAGTGCTGAGCTAGGACTGAATGACTGTGGGACAGCCTGGGCTATCTCAAATACCCCTTGTATTAGTTACTTTTTTGTTGCTGTGATAAAACACCAGACTAAAGTTTATTTTGGTTTATGGTTTCAAAGGAGTTGTATGGTGAGGAAGGCCTGACCGCACAACAGGAAGGTAGTTGATCACATTTCACCTGCACACAGGAAGCAGGGAAGTCTGTAGGGAGTGGGGTAAAGTTAAAACCTTCAAGGCTGGCCCCCAGTGACAGTCTTGCATCTGCAAAGCTCCAAGCCCTAAAGGTTCCATAGCTGCCGCCTGCACCCACCCAAACAGTGCCACTACTTAAAGGTCAAATGTTCAAACACACACACACAACTTAGTCCACTTTTGCAGTGCATGGTTGTACACACACAAGTGCTGTATTCAGCACTTGGGTCACAAGTGGCAAGAGCAGTAGAATTTGAGGGTAACTCGGAGTTCATGATAAGGCCTTGTCAATAGGAGAAGACTTAACCCATTTGTCTGTCTTAATAATACAAATCCCGCCCCCCATGGTAGATAGCTATATTCCTAAACCCATCAAATCCTTTTCCAAAAGATGTGTGGACTGGGAATGTAGCTCTGCAAAATACTTGTCTAGAATGTATAGTCTTGGGTGGTTTTGGTTTGGTTTTTGTTTTTTTTTTTTAATTGATTTTTTTTTTTTATGCATATGAGTACACACCAGAATAGGGCATCAAATCCCATTATAGATGGTTGTGAGCCACCGAGTGGTTGCTGGGAATTGAACTTAGGACCTCTGGAAAAGCAGCCAGTGCTCTTAACCTCTGAGCCATCTCTCCAGCCCTAGAGTCTTGGTTTTAACATCTAGCACCACATAAACATGTGGTACACACCTGTAATCTCAACACTGGAAGTATAGACAGGAGGATCCTTGACCTAGGTAGTTCAAGTCTGACTTAGGATGCATGAGAACACTGCTTCATCTACAGAGAGAGCCCTACCTCAAAAGGGGTAGGAGAGAAGAGCCAGATGTGACACAAACCTTTACTTCTGGGACTTGGAAGCAGAATTAGGTAGATCTACAAGTTCAATACCAATTTGATCTACACAGAGGTCTGTCTAGGCTAGCCAAGACTACAAAATGAGACCTGTTTCAAAATAAATGAAAAGACCTGGATGTGGTAGCATGCCTTTAATTCCAGTACTCAAGAGGGAAACGTAGGTGTGGGTTTTATGAATTCAAAGCTAGCCAGAGCTATACAGTGAGACCTGATCTTAAATATATATATACATGGGGGCTGGAGAGATGACTCAGTAGTTAAGAGCACTGGTTGCTCTTCCAGAGGTCCTAAGTTTAATTCCCAGCAACCACATAGTGGCTTATAACCATCTATAATGAGATCTGGTGCCCTCTTCTGGCATGTATGTGTACATGCAGATAGAACACCCATACATAAAATAAATGTTTTTTAAAGATGCATAAATTCCAGCACTTGGGAGGCAGAGGCAGGCAGATTTCTGAGTTCAAGGCCAGCCCGGTCTACAGAGTGAGTTCCAGGACAAACAGGGCTACACAGAGAAACCCTGTCTTGAAAAAACAAAACAAACAAACAAAAAAACAAAACAACATAAATTTGGGCTGGAGAGATGGCTCAGCAGTTAAGAGCACTGACTACTCTTCCAAAGGTCCTGAGTTCAAATTCCAGCAACTACATTGTGGCTCACAACCATCCATAACAAGATCTGATGCCCTCTTCTGGTGCTTCTGAAGACAGCTACAGTGTACTTATGTATAATAATAAATAATCTTTTTTAAAAATGCATAAATTCTCCTTATCTCAGAATCTGTTTATGTGATGGTTCCTTTGGTAGAGTATAGAACTGCCTGTATCTATCCCACCACTTCATGTTACCTACTGAGGATGTAACAAAAATGGCTCCAACCAATGCCCAATAGAGCAGCAACAATACTGCAGGAGAGGGTCCTGTAAGGTCCTATACAGTAAATATGAAAAAACACGAAGCCTCAGAAAAACTAGTACAGTCTCTTGTTTGTGTTGTTTTCTGGTCTAGAACTCAAGATCTTCCTGTATCTGCCTTCTGAGTGCTGCGAATACAGCCATACACCATCAGGCCCAACATGGGATATATTTGAATGAAAAAATTCATCTCTTAGAATGTAAGAGATATTTTTATATTTTTATTGCTTTGTACAATGAATGTACTCTAAAGTAGTAAAGATCAGGGAGTGAAGAGTTGGCTTAGTGACTAAGAGCACTTGTTGCTCTTGCAGAGAACCTGGGTTCACTTCCTAGAACACATATGATGGATCACAACCATGTTTAACTCTAGTTCCAGGGAATCTAATGCTCTCTTCTGACCTCCATGGGCACTGTATGCTGATAGTGCACATATACATGGGGGAACATGTATGGGAAAATGACATATAATAAAATGAATAAATATATAAAGTTAAGTACAAATTAAAACTGTAAAGATTAGTAATCGCTAAGAGCTAAGAGGATTCATGTCATAACACATTTTTTTTTTTGTCCGAACAGAATGTTCCGGAGTGAACCCTAGCCATGCAAAGTAGCACGCATCTATAATCTTGGCAGTTAGCTGAGGCAAGAAGATCATGAGTTTGAGTCCAACCTGGGCTACATAGAGCACTTGTATTTTGTTTTGCTTTTAAAAGAGAACAAAATGCTTGAAAACCCCCAAAAAAAAAAGAAAATTGCCTGCTGCCATTCAGTTACAGGACACACATGAATGATAGAAGAAGAGTATGTTGGTGTAATGTTATAAAAATATCTCTTACATTCTAAGAGATTAATTTTGCTGGACCTCAAAGCCAGAGTTAATACACCTTGAAGTCACTTAAGACTGATAACTTACTTTTAACAGAAAATTGTAACCATCAACCTTATTTTGCCTTGGATCTTTCATGTAATCAACTTTTACAGCCTAAGCCAATATGTAGCTGTAAACTTAAATTAGACACTCTTCAGTGCCCATGACACATACAGCTTGTGTATCGTTTGCTGAAGATTGAAAGCAATCTTCTAAAATGAATATCCACCATAAATGTTGGAATGCAATGTTTGGATATTGGAGATAATATGTATAATGTTCTCTTTGTGAGTTGGGGTCTTCGGAGTCAATGACATAACCCCTTGTAACACTGTTGAAGATTTCTGTTAAGTGTTGTATATTCCTTCCTGGGTGATTAAAAAGACAGTACAGCCCTTTGGTTAGGGACAGATACAGAGACACATCTGAAAGACAGCCTTCAGGAAGGCACAGATTCAGATTCATTCAACAGACAGAGTGGCACATGCAGGGAACATGAAGCAAAGTATCCAAATTTGGACTCACTCTTGGTTAAATGACCCCAAGGGGATTTTTGTTAATGTAAAACCAACATGTTATTGGTAACTTGGAGTTAATCACTAATGTGTTTAATCCACACAGAACAACAACTGCAAGGTGTCCTCTGACCTCCCCAACTGTATAACACCCCTCACTCTCACACAAGCACTTTTTTTTTTTTTTTTTTTTTTTTTTGGAGACAGGGTTTCTCTGTGTATCCCTGGCTGTCCTGGATCTCACTCTGTAGACCAGGCTGACCTCAAACTCAGAAATCCAGCTGCCTCTGCCTTCTAGGAGTAGGGACTAACGGTGTTTGCCAGCACTGCTTGGCTTATAGTTTTTTTAAAAAATCCAAAGATCCAACCTTTGGGTGATACTGAGATGTCTTTTTGGTTAAAGATCGGGGATTGAGGATTAAACCTCAAGCCTCAGGCATGCTAGCAACTACTTGGACAGGTGTAGGACCTCTTTATTTTGAGAAAGTGTCTTAAGTTGCTCATGCTGGCATTGAACTCACTCTGTAGCCACACTTACTGTGCAGGTTATGATTATTGATATTTCTGATAATGAAAAATATACAAATAATTTCACTTGAAAGAAAATAGAATAATTGTGGTCTATAGTTCAGTAGTAAAACATTAAAGTAAGCTCAGTGCCTTGGATTTATATCTAAAAAACCTAGAACTAGCAGGGCGGTGGTGGCTCACGCCTTTAATCCCAGCACTTGGGAGGCAGAGACAGGCCTGGTCTACAGAGTGAGTTCCAGGACAGCCAGGGCTCCACAGAGAAACCCTGTCTCGAAAAACCAAAAAAAAAAAAAAAAAAAAAAAAAAAAAAAAAAAAAATAGTAAAGGAAGAAAACATATAGAATAATTCTTACTAGAAATTTTTGATATATGCTAACTGAATAAAGAACAAGCTTAGAGGTAAAGAAGAAAAAAGGGCATTTATTACTGAAAAGTTAGGTTGTGGTAATTGGAGAAAGCTTGTATTTAACTTGGCAGGTTACAAGAAGTAACACTGTCTTAGTTTTATTTGTGTGTGTGTATGCATGCTCAGGCTCAGGCAAGCTGTTTTAACCACTGACCTATCCTGTTGGCTCGCTTTTCTGTTTGTTAATTTTTTGAGATGGGAGTCTTGCATCGTGGCCCAGGCTGGCCTGGAACTTCTAGTATCTCAAGCTTTGGAATTATGGGTCATGCCAATATACCTAGCTGGTTTTATTCCTGAATAGAGTTTAGGGATGCATCTGGTACTGGTAGAGGCTGTGATGAATAGTTTTCATCGTCAACCTGACTGGGCTTGAAATCTTCTACAAGACACCCTTCTGGGAGTGTTTGTGATGGCATCTCTGGGTTTATTAAGGAAAGATGTGCAGGGTATGTGCAGCACGACCACCATATGGCTTTGAGGTTCCAGGGTGGAGACAATGTGAACACCAG
Organism: Mastomys coucha; assembly: GCF_008632895.1. Taxonomy (NCBI): domain Eukaryota; kingdom Metazoa; phylum Chordata; class Mammalia; order Rodentia; family Muridae; genus Mastomys; species Mastomys coucha. The sequence goes on along the minus strand of NW_022196898.1, from coordinate 43,546,725 downwards.
TAGACATCCCTCTGGCCCTTGACTGCAGAAGTAGCAGTGCAACCAGCAATGACAGGGTTTAACCTTAAATGAGACAATATAGACCCTCCGTTATGGGAAGTCAGTGGTTCTGTAGCTTAGTTGGCTAAGGCACCTTATCTTGTAAAGATAATGGTAGTCTCAGAAGGCCAGGGGATTAATGCTAAAGAATTGAGAGAGTCTGAGGCTTTATAAGTAGAGGAAAAGAGTGAATTCAAAACTGGGAAACCAGGTGTGGTATGTGCCTATAAACCTGGTACTAGGGAGTCTGAGGAGCTAAGAAGATATTCAAGATTGTCCAGGGCTAAGAAGTTTGAGGCCAGTCTAGGCTGCATGAGACATAGTTTCAAAACAAAAAACAAAAAAACAAACACCAATAAAAGCTAAGATATTCAACTTAAAATTTTTTTGGTTTTGTTTTGTTTTTTTGTTTGTTTATTTGTTTTTGGTTTTTCGAGACAGGGTTTCTCTGTGTAGCCCCCGATGTCCTGGAACTCACGCTGTAGACCAGGCTGGCCTCGAACTCAGAAATCCACCTGCCTCTGCCTCCCAAGTGCTGGAATGAAAGGGGTGCGCCACCACCTCCCAGCCATCCTAAATCTTAATGTAGCTAATAAACCACATCTCTAGAAATGAATGGGAGAGAAGGCAAAGGGAAATGAGTTTACGATTTAAGTAGGCTTTTCCTTTAACCTCAGCATTCTGGAGGCAAAGGCAGGCATTCTCTGAATTCTAGGCCAGCTTGATCTACAAATGAAGTCCAAGACAGGTAGGACTCACAGAGAAGCCATCTCAAAACACCACACCTGGGCAAGGTATGATTACACAGATTTTTTAATTCCAGCCCTTGAGAGATGGGTGATCTACACACAGTTCCAGCACAGCCAGAACTACAAAGTGAGATCCTGTTTCAAAATAAATACAGAAGATTTAATGAGCTTGGGGTATAGATTAGGAAAGGTTGTGGCTTTTACCCCAAGAACACAAGGAATAAAAACAAATAAACAAACAAACAAAAAAGTCAGGGCTACACAGAGAAACCCTGTTTCAAAAACAAAACAAAACAAAACAAAAAACAACACTTGGGAGGCAGAGGCAGGTGGATTTCTGAGTTTGAGGCCAGCCTGGTCTGTAGAGTGAGTTCCAGGACATCCAGAGCTACACAAAGAAAACAAGCAAGCAAGCAAACAAAAAGTGCTGGGACAGGAAAAGAGAAGTGGCTTAACCATTAAGAGTATTGGCTGCACTTCTGAGACTAGAATTCAGTTAAATAGCATCCAAACCAGGCAGCTGACAACCTTTAGGGGATCTGTTTCCTCCTCTTACTTCCAATGCCCCCCCCCTCTGTCATACATATACAACTTAAAATTTCTTTTTAAATAGGTTTTTATGCATGTCATCAATCCTTCACTGACGTTAAATTCTATTCTAAGCACTCTACATGTACCAACTCATCTAATTATAACAAATTAGATTTTGAAATGATTCCTGTACAGAGAAACCGTTTTGAAAAAAAAAACAAAAAAACAAAAACAAAAAAAAAGGAAAAAGATTCCTGGGAGGCTGGGGAGAGGGCTCAGTGGTTAAGAATGTTGGCCACTCTTCCAGAGGTCCACATGGTAGCTCATGACCATCTATCTATAAAGTGATTTGATGCCCACTTCTGGCATGTCATTCCTACATTAAAAAGCTGAATATACCACCATGCCTGGCCAAGCAGTCTGATAGCTTGTGTGAGAACATGTGTAAGAAAGCTGTGAATATACTGTGAACTGTGCATGGCACAGTGTGCAGAATGTTCTTCCCACAAGATGGCCTTCTAGAAAGAATTGCATAAGCTGTGATAAGTGAATCCACTTGAAAGTCAGGACATGAGGGGATGCCCTGGCATGTCCACATTATCTCCGCAGGGAAGGCAAACGCCTGGGAGGAATGTTCTTGGCTCTTTTCACAGGACCAAAGATAAGACATAACATCAAGTGTATTCCCTTGCTGTCCTTGTATTCATGTAGGCTAAGTATAAACACCACCTCACGATTGCTTTTTATAAAAATGGGAAATGCTTTGTTTACACTACTCTTGAGCTCTATAGTCTTGCTCTAAAACTGAAACTGACCCGCAGTTTCATGAACCGGGTTCTGCCTTGACAGAAGGGAGAAAGGAGACCTGAAACACAGAGTTCGAGAACAAAAGGACACCGGAGCCACGTTGAGGGTTTCCAATCAAGGCTCTCCTTTACTTTGGGGGTTCAGCATTTATATATAAGAGAACATACTGAATCTCTGGTTACAACGACATTTGAATAACATAAGGAATTAGGGAGGAGTCAGGAAGAGTCTAGCAAAGTCTAGGAGGATGTCAAAGGGCTAAAGGTGTAAACTCAGGGTGTCTCGCAGGTCTCAGCTCCGGGGAATGGCTGGAGGTGCAGTCCACAGTGGGGGAGGAGGTCAACAGCAGATGTCTTCAGGCTGTATACGTGCCAGCCAGCAGGCACACAGCAGGCATGAGTTGAGTCTGCAGTGGCAAACTCTGATGTCTTGCAGCTGAGGGACCCCAACATAAAACCATTACACCAAAATGCAAGGACTTCCTGCTGTGAGACCTAAAGTCTTTCTGAAATTGTCTAAGACAAAGAAATATATTGGGCTGAAGTTATGGCTCAGAGATTAAGAGCACTGGCTGCTCTTCCAGAGGTCCTGAGTTCAATTCCTAGCAACCACATGGTGGCTCACAACTATCTGTAATGTGATCCAATGCCCTCTTCTGGGGTGTCTGAAGACAACTACAGTGTACTCGTATGCATAAAATAAATAAATCTTTAAAAAAAAAAACCAAAGAAACATGTCAGCAGAAAAATGGAATGTTTAAGACCATAAATGGCCGTCGCAAAGCATTCAGTAAATCCCACCATTCATGAGGGAGAGGTGAGTGTATCTCTTTAAAGCCAGCCAGGTTTACACACTTCCAAGCCAGGCAAGACTACATAATGAGACTATTTCTTAAAAAAAAAAAAAAAAAAAAAAAAAAGACAAGAGACAAACCAGGTGTGGCAGGTTCTGTAAACCCAGAACCCAGCCTGTGTTAGGTCAAGATAGGAGGATGGCTGGAGCTTGCTGGCCGCAGACAAAACAAGGACTAAAACAGAGCGAGACTTGTGAAGTCCTCCCCTTGCATCCAAGAATGAATAGACATAGACACACATACCCCAAAATGCTCCCCTGATTAAAAGGTTTTGCTTACTATTTCATTTAAAGATGGTTAGAATTTACAGAAGGTTCAACCAAAACAAAATGGAGTCACATTAAAACCCATGTGATCAAGTGAAACTTGTTTTGATCTCCAAAGAAACCAGGAAAGAGGTAGGAGTCAAATCTCCAAGCAGGTCAGTTTCAGCTGGCATGATAAGGAAGTCCTGCTTGTAACCTTTGGAACGAAAATAACTTGAAAGCAATCTGCTTTTAGTTGTTCCTTTTTTCCTCAGCTCTTTTCTATTTGGAATACCAAACTTCTATCCAGCTCATCAGAATGTTCATTGCAGAGAATGAGAAGTTGCCTGATTCTAGGATCATTAAGGTCTTTAAAACTGTTGTAAAATCTCTTTAAAGATTTATTTTATGTATATGACGACCCTGTAGCTGTACAGATGGTTGTGAGCCTTCATGCGGTTGTTGTTGGGAACTGAATCTTAGGACCTCTGCTCGCTCTGGTCAGCCCTGCTCGATCCAGCCCAAAGATTTAATCTCATTATGGGTGGTTGTGAGCCACCATGTGGTTGCTGGGATTTGAACTCAGGACCTTTGGAAGAGCAGTCAGTGCTCTTACCAGATGAGCCTTCTCACCAGCCCCCTGTAAATTTTAAAAGAAAGCCAATCAATCTTCCAGGGATGCTTAGAAGCATTCAAAATGGTCCTCTAACTAAAGTAGCTGTCTGAAACCCCTAGCAACAGGATTATTTACCTTTATTCCAAGAAGGTTAGGAAAACACCTAAATCTGCATGTGGTGTGTGTCCAGGCAGACTGCAAGGACTTTCTGCTGTGAGACCTAAAGTCTTTCTGAAATTGTCTAAGACAAAGAAATATATTGGGCTGAAGTTATGGCTCAGAGATTAAGAGCACTGGCTGCTCTTCCAGAGGTCCTGAGTTCAATTCCTAGCAACCACATGGTGGCTCACAACTATCTGTAATGTGATCCAATGCCCTCTGCTGGGGTGTCTGAAGACAACTACAGTGTACTCGTATGCATAAAATAAATAAATCTTAAAAAAAAAAAACAAAGAAACATGTTAGCAGGGCCTATGGTGGTTCCATGTGTGCCAAGTGTGTGGAACAGGATCAAGCAGGCTTTCCTTATTGAGGAGCAGAAAATCGTTGTGAAAGTGTTGAAGGCACAAGTACAGAGTCAGGAAGAAAAATAAATATGTAGCCTTTATAAGTAATAAAAATCAAAGCTTGGAAGAAAGAAAGAGAACCCAAAGTCAGGCAGGCATGGTGGCAGGCTTTTAAATCTCAGCATTTGGGAGGCAAGGAGATAGGATCTCTTGAGTTGGAGGTCAGACTCTACAGAGCGAGTTTCAGGACAGGCAGGCCTATACAAAGAGAAACCTTAACTCAAACAAAAACTAAACCCAAAGTTGTGGCTTTCCATTCTCTACATGAGCTTTCTTGGCTTCTGACCTTCTCTGCCTCTCATCTCAGTGGCTTCCTCACTCTGCCAGTCACACTGGTTTCCTTGTTCTTCTAAAATGATTCGAAAGTCCTGGTTTAGGGACCCAGCACTTGGTGTTCTTTTGCCAGCTCTTCTCCCCTCCCCTCATATGTGCTTAGTTGCTTTTTTCTCAAGTATCTCTTTTTAACAACTGGTTCACACCATTATTATTCATATACCCAGTCTTTCTCCTTAATCTTATTCCATACCTCTTTATGACTCCTTACTCCCTGACACATGCTTGTGGTTTAGTCCTGATACCAAATCAAGTCGGAGGAATTTTTGTCTGCTTTGCCTTCATTTCCCTGATCCTAAAACAGTTCTTGGCACAGAGATATTAATTCTAAAGGATGAAACAGGCTCCTTGCCTCAAAAACCTCTCCGTTGTTGAGTTGGCATAATTAAAATGAAATTGCTGTGTTCAGTAGGAATACATGAACACCCAAATCTTCTCAAAAGATTCACAGGTAGATCAGATGTAGTGGCTAATTTGAGGCTATGCTAATAAATCCAATACTCAAGAGTCTTGTAAACTATAACGCGCTGAGCAGTGTGGCGCACGCCTTTAATCCCAGCACTTGGGAGGCTGAGGCAGGCGGATTTCTGAGTTCGAGGCCAGCCTGGTCTACAGAGTGAGTTCCGGGACAGCCAGGGCTATGCAGAGAAACCCTGTCTCGAAAAAAACCAAAAACAAACCAAAAAAACTATAACACATTACGAAACTGTGATGTTACAACCGAGCCACCATCTTTTTTTTGTTTTTGTTTTTTGGCTTTTTCGTGACAGGGTTTCTCTGGATAGCCCTGGCTGTCCTGGAACTCACTCTGTAGACCAGGATGGCCTCGAACTCAGAAATCCACCTGCCTCTGCCTCCCAAGCGCTGGGATTAAAGGCGTGCGCCACCACCGCCCGGCTCCGGGCCACCATCTTGTCAATTACTCTTTCCTAGCTTCGAAGATTTTCAGAGAAATTTTCTTATTCCCTCTTTCTAGCATGCAGACGGACGGCTGGCTGTGAATGGTGCCATCGAAGTCGGGTGTGTAACTCTGGTTAGTCTAGGAGTTCGTAGAGAAAGGCTAACTGGATCTGACGCATGCGCATCTCCTACAACGCCTCAAGATGGGGGCCAGCCATTTTGTCACTCGTAGGTCCCCGATTGAAGGGTGGTAGGGAATGCAGCTGAAGCTGTCAGAAACCGAGGCCACTTCCTATCCTAGTGTGAGCTAGAGGTTCCTAGCAAGCAACCCCGCCATGAAGCCAAAAGCAGAACAGAGCACTGAACGCGGGCAACTCACGTCCCAGGTTCCCGAGCTCCTTAATCCCGCCTCCCCAGGTTTTCCTCCCAACCCGCTACGCGCCCATCTAACGCGCAGGCGCACGGACAAACGCATCACCTCCTCCGCGTTCAGAGCCGGAGGACTCTTGCGCGCGCTTCTCCGACCCCTCCCTTGATTGGTCAGATTGCAGCGCCATCCCGCCTAGGAAGCGGAGGGGCGGGGCTTCCGCGCGCGTGCGCATTGCTTTTGCGGGTCCATTGCTGCTATTGCGTTGCAGAAAAAAAAAAAAAAAGAAAAGAAAAAAGAAAAAATTCTGACTAGGTAGCTTTGGGCCTTTTCTGTGGTAGAGAATCTCAAGGAAAAGCTTTCTGCAACCGAAGGGACAGCCGGGTAGTGTTACATTTTTGGTCCCAAGGCCTCCCCGGGCTCACCGGAGTTTGGCCAACGGGATGAGGGAAGGGCCTTAAGAGTTGAGGACCGTAGAGGATAAAACCATTAGTTTTCGGCTCTGGGCGTTTTGCAAGGCGTCGCAGGTCCTGTTTCCTACGTGGTTCTCTCCGACTTCTGGTTTAAACACCACCCCCGAACCATTCCGACAAACCTTCGCAGCCCGCAGCCCCTCCTTGCAGCGTGTGGGAGCCGCCAGCGCGCCCAGCAGCTAGCCTGCCTTCCTCCAGAGCTGCCTAGCGCGTGCAGCATCCCCACCCCCTGGCCTCCCTCCCCTCCTGCTGCTTTCACGCACTCGCAGTGATTGTTTTTGCCCGCTCCCGCCGCCGCCGCCGCTGCGGCCGCCAGAGAACCAGCGGCGCTTGTGCAAACCGGGAAGATGGCGGCCGGCGGCGGCGGAGGCAGCAGTAAGGCCTCCTCCTCGTCGGCCTCGTCCGCAGGGGCCCTGGAGTCCTCGTTGGATCGAAAATTCCAGTCGGTGACCAACACCATGGAATCCATTCAAGGCTTGTCGTCCTGGTGTATAGAGAACAAGAAACACCACAGTACGATCGTCTACCATTGGATGAAGTGGCTCCGGAGATGTGAGTGTGGGGGCGACGAGGAAGGGGGAGGCTGGGGAAATGGAGGAAATGCGGCCCAGAACACTCTGGGGTTTGCCCACGGAGCCGCTGCGTTCAGTTGGGGTTCACAGTCAAGATCGGACGCGAGTGTTCCCTAGCCCAGGCTCCATCCTAGGCACGGTTGCCTGCCCTGATCTGCAGGGGGCTCAGTTCTTGGAATTTTTCAGCCTCACATTTGGCGTGACCTTGGGCCGTTGGGCCTAGACCCATAGAGATTTACGTGTTTCCCTTCCGAGCCCTATAATGTGTGTTGTTGATTACTCTGAACCTTCACGGAGATTGTCGCGTCCGTTTATTTCTTATAGGCCTTGACGTGTTAATGATCTCTGGGTTTCCTGTTGGTTAGTCAAGCTATGGTTTAAGCTGTCCACTTCCCTGGAATAGGTTGGATCATTCAGTGTTTTCCGCCGACGTGAAACTTGTGATATGTATAGAAAGGGGTCTTGATTACTGTGGGTGAAACTTGGCATGTGTTTTAAGGAGGATTTCCCTGGATGAATGTGAAGCGATATGAGCTCTACAGAGCTGTGAGGCGACCACCTGTTTTCCTTTTACCTGTGTTTGCAACAGTAAAATACAGACTACGGGATACTGGCGAGACTGTAATCATCATTGGTACCGAAGTATAAAATATATCCGGCTACATTTTAATCTCCTGAAGTACACTTTACAGAATTGAGTTTGTTTGCATAGGCAATCAAAATGGGAAATGTGGATTTTAAAATGTTATTTATTTATTTGTTTTAGCATATAACCCTCTCCCAAGTTATACTTTTTTGCTTTCAACCTGTGGGGTTCTCCCAACACTGTTGCTTTAATATAGAAAAGAGGTCTTCTAAAAATATGAATTATTAAACTGGGCGTGGTGGCTCATGTCATTTCAGAGGCTGAGGCAGGAGGATCTCTTCAAGTTTGAGGCCAGCTTGTTATACACAGTAAATTTTAAGCAATCATAACCCCAACTCCATACATATTTATTCAAGTTTTTGTTTGCTTCCTATCTATATAGCCTCTTGCCAGTGGTACTCATTTAACAGTTTTCTTATTGCCCGTCTGTCTTTGCTTCTATAATATTTTTGAGTTTACTTGTTAGTGAACAAGTGGGTAAAACTTCAAAATTATAGGCCCCAAATTTGAAATCTTGTGTATTTAAAGTTATTGATAGGACAGTTCTGTGGTTCTGAGAAGGTTCTGAGAGAAAGGACAGGATTATCTAGCTCCTATTTACTATAGTCAGATCTTTTTGTTTACTTCTTGCCAAGAGGTTAAACTAGAATCTGCAATATCTGTCACCTTCAAAGACTCACATATTATGTATCTGCCACATGCCAGCCATTTCCTTAGTCCTTCTAATATACTTTATAGTCTACTGAATTACACATGAGGAAACTAGGGCTCAGAAATGTCAGGTTGCCAAAGGTTACTCAGTAAAGTGATGTGGTTAGGATTGGGCTCTGTCACTAACTTTGTGAAGCAGTGTTTGGTGTATTGGGTATTTCAGTGTAGTAAGCAACGTTAATGTGGGGACATCTTCCACCATTTTAAATAATTTTATCAAATTATGAAGCATTTTTACATTCCTTACTGTTGGGCTCTAGTGCTTTAACCCTATAGTTATATATTTCTAAGAATAAGTTGGTCCCTATCTCTGCATTGTGGGATCACAAGTGACAGTTATACTTTTTTTTTTCTAAGTCAGGAATAATGAGAAATGCTAGGACCAGAATTTTTCCTATCTCTGCTGTTGTTTTGTGTCTGAGTTTATTTCCTTTGTTGGTACTCAGAGTAGGAGGATAGTCTTTTATCTGAAAAGTAGATTCTACATGATTTAAATGAAGTGAAATTCATTTGGCTTTTTAAAGCCTGCTGTCAGTTTCGTAGTGGAGTGAAACTTAAACTTTCTAAAATGGCTAAGAATAGTTTGTGGACATTTGTATTTACAGGTGATAAATATCTGCCTCATAAATAAAGCCAGAGTGGTGAAGGCTAGGAAGCAAATGGTTGATGTATTTCCACCTATTTTAGACCTTCACGGAGTTGCTAAGTTTGTTCAAGCATTCCCAGTCTTTCTGTCCATTTTTCTGATGCTACTCTTCCTTTTCCTTTCTCCTATGACATCCATTATTTAGTCATTTAGACCTCAGTTAAATTTAAGTGACTGTACTAGATATCTCAGGAGGTGTTTTCTTTCTGTCATTTTGTGGTACATCTAATTCTGTGCAAGCACCACCATTGAGCTACACCGTTTTCATTGAATCTTTAATCTTACGGTGTGTAATAATAGTAATAGGCTTTTTATCCATTGTAAAGGAAAACATTTAATGAGCAAGCACGCTTCCTGAAGCTGTCTTCCATAGGCAGGCTCTATTGATTTCATCCAGGCATGTCTGTAAGGGTCATCATCTTCTGCCAGCCTGGGTTACCCTGACTGGTTTAGTATTTAGTATGCAGCCCACATTAGGCCCCAGCCCAAGCAAGCATCTCCCTCCCTCTCGGCCTCCCTGTTGCTGGGTTGTAGCTGTTCACTGCCATACTTGGCAGCCATGATTTTCTGACGTGATCTTTCTATGGTATGAACAGTTCTACTTTTATTTATTTTTATTATTTTTGAGACAGGGTCTCTCTGTGTAGTCCTGGCTTTCCTGGAACTTGTTATGTAGACCAGGCTGGCCTTGAATTAAAAGAGATGAGCCTATTTCTGCTTTTAGAGTGCTGGATTAAAGATGTTGGCCACCATGCCCAGCTCATGCTTCTACTTTTTAACCTTTCAGTGATCTCCTGTTACAGTAGGGCTATACATTCTTGTACTGTGGTCTCTCCAAGAGTATGTCTTACCTGTACTACCTGATTCTTAGCTGGGCTTCTTCAGATTCTGCCGACTTCTCACATAGATCTCATCTCAAACATTCCCCTCCTCAGGATAGCATTTTCTCATTACCTTCAATTGCTATTGTATCTTCCCTTTCTTTCTTTCTTTCCTTTTTCCCTCCCAAGACAGGGTCTCACTATGTAGTTTTCTGATTGTCCTGGAACTCACTATGTAGACCGGGGTAGCCTGAAACTTAAAAGATACGCCTGCCTCTGCCTCCTGAGTGCTGGGATTAAAGGCATGCTCCACCATACCAAACAGGCATAGCATCTTTTTTTTTTTCAGCATGCTAAATTACTATATTGTCTTTATTGCCTATTCCTCTCAAATATCAGGGTTGTGTCTTGTTTGTTTTTTAATCTCAAACCACTTGATATAGATCAGTAACTATTTGCCAAAAAAATGTTGCAAATTGGCTAATAAAATCCTTGTTCCTGGCTTTGTGGCACATGTCTGCAGTCATGGCAGGCACTTGGAATTCTGAGGCAGAAGGATTATAAGTTTGAAGCCAACCTGGGCTATTTTGTCATAAATCCCCCCACCCCAAAAAACTTGAACAATTTTTTTTTAATTCCTTTTTATGAAAATATTTATAGTTTAGTGAAACTGTAGGGATTGTTTGTCTGTTGGTTCAGGCCCTGACTTTACAAGGAGTTATGTGTAATTTAACCAGGTTTTTTTTTTTTTTTTTTTTTTCCCCCCGAGACAGGGTTTCTCTGTGTAGCCCTGGCTGTCCTGGAACTCACTTTGTAGACCAGGCTGGCCGCTGGCCTCGAACTCAGAAATCTGCCTGCCTCTGCCTCTGCCTCCCAAGTGCTGGGATTAAAGGCATGTGCCACCACCGCCGGCCAGGTTATCTTTTTAATACTTCACTTTTTTAATAATAGTGAGTTCCCCCAATTTTAGTGTAAAACAAGAGTCAGTCTAACAATGTAGAGAAATGCAGGCTTTAGCTTTAGAGTTAGGCTGAGATCTTAGCCCCATTGCTTCATCCTAGGGATGTACTACGCATAAAACTTAAACCGTGGCCTTTATCTCTATCTGTAGGGAGCATTGTACTCCCATAGAATTTATGGCCTAAGTTTAAGGAGGTAAGGTGTGGATCTTAGTATAGAGTTAACCTACAGAAATGTTAATTGTTTACTACCAAGACCCTGAACATTCAGCTGAGTTACAACAAAGCTTTGCTTAGAGTTAGGGGTGGTGTCACCCAGTCAGTGGGAGAGAATTGGATCAACTTCTCAGTGAATTAGGAGGTGTTCTGAACAATCAGTTGGACAGAATAAAAATGTTGTATCCTAAAACCTCTATTTTATCTTACTTTTTAAATGATTCATTTTTATTTTAAATTGTATGTATTTGTCTGTCTAGAAGTATGTGGGTTGGATCCCCTGGAACTGGAATTTGAATGTCTGGTGTGGGTGAGAACTGAACTCAGGTCCTCTATAAGAGGTATGCAACTCTTAGCCACTGAATCATCTCTCTAGACCCTATTCTATCTTATTTCTAACCATTGAGTGGTTTGATGTTTTTTAGGAAACAGGGTGAGGATTTACATGAGCTCCCACAGGAAAAATAGAAGTCTAATTAAGTCTGTAAACTACAAAATTTCTTAAGGCTCCATTTAGCTATTAAAAATATTCTTTTGGCCGGGCAGTGGTGGCACACGCCTTTAATCCCAGCACTTGGGAGGCAGAGGCAGGTAGATTTCTGAGTTCGAGGCCAGCCTGGTTCACAGAGTGAGTTCCAGGACAGCCAGGGCTACACAGAGAAACCCTGTCTCGAAAAACCAAAAAAAAAAAAATCTTTTGCATTTATTTGTTTTAGGAAAGGAAACAAACCCATGCCACAGGGCATGTATGGTCAGAGGACAATTTCTGGGAGTCAGTTTTCTTCCTCCATCTTACGGATTCCAGGGATGGATCTCAGATCATCAGGCTTGATAGCTGACTCCTTTCCCACTTGAGCAATCACCCTGGCCATTTCTTCAACTATTTTTAGCTAAATTTACAAAAAAAAAAAAATAGGCAACGAAGTATGGCGGGTGCTTACTTCTCTGTAATCAGAGCATCCAGGAAGCAGAGGTGGGGTAAAGCAGAACCTGCCCACAGGGAAACACAAGAGAGGAAGAGAAGGGGAGCAGATAGGAGACCCCCTTTCTGTTCAATGCAGTAGTCTTCATACAGACTTCAGCATGTACAGCTAACACTTTTTGTTGCCTTTGGACTATGTAGCCCAGTCTAGCCTGGAGTCACAGTTACTGTCTTTGATCTATGGGATGGTTTCTCAGTTTTGAGTTCAGGTTCTAGAGTGGACCATGAAGCTGATATGATTTTATAATTGTCTTTGATTGAGTGCTTCCTGTGTCTCATGCTCTGTTCTAAGAAGCATTTTACACATACTAACTCAGATGAGACACTAATCCTCGGAATAACTTTTAAATCCTTTTCTGATATATTACATCCCTACCATAATTTTCCCTCCCTTCTTTCCTCCCAGTTCCACCTCCCCTCTCCCCCAAATCTACCTTTCCTCATTTCCCTTCAGAAAAGGAAAAGGTGAGTCTCTCACAGATATCAACCAAACATGGCATGTCAAGTTGCAATACAACTAGGCACATCCCCTATTAGGGGTAGACAAAGCAACCCAGTAGGAGGAAAAGAATCAGAGACAACTCCTGCTTCTACTGTTAAGAGTTGGAATAAAGCCGGGCGGTGGTGGCGCACGCCTTTAATCCTAGCACTTGGGAGGCGGAGGCAGGCGGATTT